>NC_000079.6:28691074-28871074 GCF_000001635.26 Mus musculus
AGCCAGGCCTGTTGGCAGAGCAAGTCTTGCAGACCATTACTAATGTGGTGGGGTCAGTGGGGTTGCTCCTGCAACCGGACACCTATAGATTTCAAAGACTGGCCTTGCCTCTACGCCAGCTCATCCATCCAGGGCAGAAAACAAGCATATTTTTATTTCACTTTTTTTTTTAATTAAAAAAAAAAAAAAAAACCGCTGACTTTTAAAGATCTCCCTCTGAGAATGGTACATGAGCTAGGTGCCAACACCAGTGGAAACATGGGTGTTCAGGGCATGAAGCTAACTCATGGATCCTTTGCCAGAATTTAGGAACAAGCTCAAGAAGACAGCTTTCCTCAGACAACATGAGCATTTAAAAGAGTGACACCAGGGCTTCGGTGTGGCTTACTTAGCTTAGTTAGTACAGTGATCAACTAGTACAAAGCCCTGGGTTCAACATAGCCTGGCATAAACCAAACCAGGCCTGCTTGTACACACCTATAACCCCACAAAGGAAGTGGAGTTACGGGAATCAGACATTCAAGGCCATCTTCTCACTATCCATTGAGCCACTCTAGGATACATAAGATCCTGACTTAATTAATGAGTTAGCAACACAAGAAGGGCATTATGAGAAAAGGTTGAATGTCAAAGTTGAAGGCCACCTGAGCTGTGTCTCTAAAAGAACAGCCAAGGCCTCCTTCCTAGGGTCTGACTATACCTGCCTGGGCAGCAGATACACAGGAGAAACGTGACCTCTCTGGTCAACTGTTCACAATTCATCCACTAACTCTGTCTCTCACTATCAACTGACTATGGAGTCTTTCCTACATGCCTGCCGTTTGGCAAGAGTTTGATATGCCCCCAAACTTCTTTTATTGAAGAGGGATCAGGGCTCTGAGCTGAGATCCATATGCTGGTTAGGGACAGGCAAGAACCACAAGGAAGAGGTCATGCAAATCCCACCTTTAAACTCCAGTTTGTAACAAACACTGACTGACTAGTCTTGTTGAAGTACTAAAAAATTTTAATTTAGTTCGTTACTTAAATATGATTTTTTGTTTGTTTGTTTGTTTGAGAATGGTTCTGTGGCCAAGGTTTGTACTCATTTCTTTGTCAAATAACCCCATTATAGTTTTCAGGTCACAGCATGACTCAAACCCATACAGTCAAAAATCTACAAATCAACCAGCCACAAAAGGAAGACATGACTATACCTTCCAGAGAAACTGGATTTTGTTTAAATTAATTAAAGGTTTAAAGAAATTTCATGATAAGTGACTTCATCCTCTTACTCTTGCAGAGATATCAGTTTCCCTACTTAAAACCTTAACAGAGTGTAAATCAAGGTAAAGAGGTGGGAATCAGGGAAATTCACAAGCTAAAATCGAATTCATAATGTCTCTAAGCAAGATCACCTTCCTTATAAAACCTACAACACTCACTAAGTGGGCTGAGAGATTTGCGAGCCTGCCATAGCTTTTTGGCATAACTGGAGAAGTAGGTTTGCTTAAGTTCATATTGAGTAATCTATCCTTTCAGTTTTTCCAGCCCCCAGGCAACTACAGATAACTCCAAGCTGACCTGGATCCTGTCATATTTGCATTTCCCTACCCCAGCCCTTCCGTGAGTAGCTCAAGCAGCATCCTCTAAAAATAATGCATTTCGTCACTTAGATCCTTAGATTACTCCCTATCACAGAAACACTGCTGCCTCCACAACAGGCTTCCTCTCAGCCATCAAACTCCCCATCTGGATATTGCAAGAGAGCTAAGCACACACAGCACACAGGCTCAACGCAAATGCATTCATCTAGCTGGGCGTGGTGCTTCATACCTGTGATGCCAGCATGGAGGACTCGAGAGCACAAAGGTCAACCTCAGCATCTAATTCCAGCCTAGGCTACTTAGGGACCCTTCTCAAAGGGCCAAAATTAATAAATTAGCTAAACTGTAATCACCCAGCAAACCTTTACAGACTCACCCTGGGAAGTCCCACTTAACTGGGAAAACAAACATGCTCCCATTCCTCAGTGGCTCTTTTCAGTATTTCAGAAATACCATTTTTATCAGGCCTAAGTTTACACATGAGGCTTTTGGTGAAAAGCTTTTGTGACTCCCCTATTTGTCTCCTCCTTGTCACCAGGAACTCCTTTTCTTTAACAAAGACTGCCTGCCCCACCACCCAGCATGTGACTTCATTTCTCTCAGTCTGGTTCAGAGGAGAGAGATAAGAATCTAGACTGAGACTTTTATAGTGTGTTACCTGTGACTTGTCTGACCCACCAACTGACAAACATAGTCTCAGCCTGTGCTCCACGGCAGGAATCCAAGACGGGGAAAGAACCATGCAGCCCTGTGCAATGTGCGTTTTATTCTGTTACTTTTCGATTGGGTGTATGTGTGTGCCTAAATATGTGCACATTGAGTGCAGGCTCTCACAAAGGTCAAGGAAGCCATCAGAGCTCCTGAAGCCTGAATTCCAGGCAGTTGTGAGCCAGCCCAACATGGGTGCTGGGACCCTAAGTCAGGCCAGGAAAACAAGTAGGAGCTCTCACTCTCTGTGCTCTCTCCCTATCCCCCAGAACTGTGCTCTAACAGTAGCCACCATAGAAGCAGCTAGCATACTAAGCAGAAGATAGAATGCTTACTTCGTAGAACGTTTACTCCTTGAGAAAGCTTTAAAATATCTTGCCCAAGGCAATTAGGTAGCAAAATAGCAAAAACATGACTGACTTTAGGATTCATAGTGGAAAAAATCTGTGCAACTAAGTTCCAGTGGAGACAGGAATCTGCCACATTTCCCAACTAACCCAACCATTTCCAATGAGAAAACAGAGGGCATCACCACGCAAGACACAAGTCTCCCACTAAGAGCATCTCACTGTCCCCAAAGAGCACAGAGAAACCTTGAGGTTTGTGTAGTTCTTTTTTTTTTTTTTTTTTTAACTGGCTAAGCATTTAATTATTCTCATCAGCCCTTTATTAAAAGGTAGCATTTAAGAGTTAACTCCATATCAACTATTACTGAGTGTGAATATTAAAAGCAGAAATTTGGGATGGATTTATAGCCTAGGGTCATCTCGAGTTTAGCATGTTCAAGGTCTATTCCTACAATGAAAGACAAAGAGACACAGAGTTTTAATAAGGAAAGAAAAATTCTCAATAACACACATATACAGTATATGTAATTTTTTGGTGGTGGTTTTCTTGGGGTTTTGGTTTTGTTTGATATATATATATATATATATATATATATATATATATACACACACAAACCCAAACTTCTTTTTCCCTGACCATTTAGATTCTATCTGTTTTACAGAAATTTTAAAGAAAACTCCTACAGGGCCCTAAGAACCCCAATCTAGGGAAAAAAGAAAAAAGAAAAAAGAAACCTCTCACTATAGGTTATGTACTGTGTAAGAAGTTAGAAATCTGCTCTCTCAACAGCTCATGATGATGGAAGAAAGAAATCAAACAAACAAACAAAACAATTCCTTACCACTATGGTCTTCCTTAAAGAAGAGCTGCTTGCAAGAGATTGACAAACTTCTTTCCTTTCTTGTTTGAGAGAGAAAAGGAAGGAAGATGCTGAGAGCTAAAACTCTCAGGAGCACTTTGGCTCCTTACAAAATGTCTACATTACAACTGATCAAAGGAACCAAAAGGGGTCATGTCTTGGTCAAGGAGACATTAGCATGTGCCCAAGGGCTATCTCTGACAAATCAGATGACTAGCCCCAGGCTCAGATACAGGTGAACAACTGGATGGTCTGATTCAGAAAACACACAGAGTACCAACTTCTTTTAATATTTAATATATTAGTTTTCAATATAACTACCCTCTCTAACATGGTCTTAAGGGACTGCCATATAATCCCTAATGTTCACTCAAGAAAACCAGTTAAGAGCCAGAGTCTTCAATGGAAGTAATTTTGGATGAGAAATTCTAGTAAGAAACTCTTACAATACTATGTGGAAACTGAGATCAAGAAAAGATCTATCAGAAAGGGAACAAAGATTATCACAGAAACAGAAGCAAAACCAATCAGGTTAAGACCTCGCTCAGTCATGAAGCAATGCCATACTAACTAAAAGATTTATTTAGGAGCTCTGACTTCTAACGCACCATCTAGAACCCACCAAAATAGCACTGGGGGAAATCCAACATGATTGTAATAGGGCTGGTTCAGAGCTGGCAGTAGTGCAACTGCGTGGCATCCTGCATGACAATATAGGTAAGGTGCCGAGACATCATCTCTGCCCATATTAAAAAAACAAAAAACAAAAACTTTTTTTCCAGATGGCCCATCTGTTTTTGCAAGCATAGAAGCAATTTGATAAACAGAGCAGCAAATGTGCATGCGCGTGTACGTGTACGCGCACATGTGTACGTGTGCGTGTGCGTGTGTGTGTGTGTGTAGACAGCAGACAGACAGACAGACAGACAGACAGACAGACAGTAAGCTAGAAGTCGGGTGTTACTCTTCTGGAATGGTCTACTTTGTTTTTGAGAGAGGGTCTCCCCCACAGGAACTGGAGCTTTCTGGGTAGGCTAGCCTGACTGCTCAGCAAGCCTCCATCATCCTCCTGTCTCCCCAGGTCTAGGAAAACAGATGTGGCAACCATGCCTGGCTCTCTCCTGAGTATGTGCAGGAAAGTGAACACAGATTTTCATGCCTGCATGGCAAGCACTTTACGTACTAGGAGAAGATTCTGGTCCCACGACTGACCCTTTAAGTATGGTTAAGGATCCTGCTATTTCGGAACCTGAATTAACCATTCTAGAATTGGTTCTCTCCCCATTGTCGCTGCTAGACAAACGGTAGACTTTCTGGATTCATCACCTTTAAACTCATGGAAGCTCAGCATTCTAGCTTTACAGAAATGAAGATAATGTGGCAAACCAAGTACAAGGTCTTCCTTTTCCCAGAAGATACCCAGACGCCGTTGAATGACTTGTTCAAAGCCACACCATTGAACATCAATCAGGTCTACTAGCCAAACTCATACACAGACTAAGCAAATACACCTTACGTTTTCTGCTCATTTATACAGTAAAGCATTATAAATAGCCCATGGTTCTTTCTTTAAATATCTGCATTCATACATATTTAAATGGTAAGTATTGCGATCATTTAATGGGGTAGTTAGATGGAGTGTTTTTATAATGACCTTTCAAAGCTGAGCCCATGTTGAGACTAACTGGACCACCCAAGTTTAAAACCCAGTTATTCCATTTAATGTTTATTTGGTTTGTTTCTAAATGTGTATTTAAGTGGCAAAGTCATAAAGGGAAGAATTAATGATAATCAATACCAGATCTTCAACCATAGAACTCTTCATGGGATTGCAGTGTTTAGTGAAGTCAGCCAAAATGCATTCTAAAATGAGAAAACTGAAGAGTTCTTTAAAAGCAAGTTCCGCAGCCATATGCTGGATTCTGAAACCAGTATTAGCAAAAGACTAGGACGGCCTCAGATCCCTAGAAAAACACTCACCAAAATAAGGCAAGATCGGGCGTGTGGGACAGTATGGATCTTAGAAGCAACAGAGGTAGCAACTAAGATCTGATGCCAGAAAAGAATATGCTTTGTGCCTTCTGGTATCTTCAAAATGGCATGTCACCACTCCAGATGCTAAAATGAAGTGTAGATAAACTTCAAAAGACTCCGAAACAAAGCATGCATTTACGCACCTAAACCTACAGATGGTTCACATTCCTAAGGAATGTTCCTCATTTAATCTCATAGAAACTGTTTCTTAAACAGGAATTAGGTTTCCAGGCTAACGTACAAAAATAATTTTTCTTTCAATTTTCTTATATGCTTGAAGTAATTGATAGTAAACTGTATTTGAGAAAACAAGAAAAGAAGAACTAAGTGCCTGGGTCAGAAAGAAGAGAGAGAAGCTAGGGGTACGGGGTACTGTACAGAGAGGGAGCCAGTTGAAACTGCTTGAGGGTTAGCCCTCTGCTTCCATGCTCTTCAGCAATGCCAGTCCACAGGGGAACTGTGGCAGAGAGCTTACAATTCCACTTGCCCCTATCTCTCACAGGCTTAATAAAGCCAAATTGCACTGAGGCCTACGCAGCAGGCAATAAGGAACCTCTGAGGCTGTGGGGAGAAAGAAGACATGGAAAAACAACCCGATTCCTGAAGTTAAAAGGCTTCAGGCAGCCCCAACTCAAAGTCAGCCACACAGAACCCTTTAGGAAAGCAGGCTCAAGTACCAACAAGCAACGCCAGTCCTACAGATGGTTGAGACATGCTTCCAGGAAATGGAACACAGTTTCTCTATGAACCATCAGAACACCAAAGAAGGCTGGACATAAGGGCATCTTGCATGCTTCACTAAGAGACACAGTTTCCAGAACCTCACGTTAGATACCTAGATCCCATTACCTACCTTGACACATTCTGTCCTAGATTAAGGCCCTGAAAAAGAATCCTATGCCAAACACTGAAAACTCCTGATTTCCTAAGGCACAGAGATTACACAGGGCTAGTCCATTTAAGTTGTAATACTGACCAAATTTACTGAAAGCATAGCCCTGGCTGGCCTGAAACCCACTTTGCAGACCAGTGAAGAGCTGTGTTCTTAAAAGGGAACAGAATTCACTTAAGTCAAAAATCAACCCCTCCCTCCGAGTGCTCAAATGAGGCCCAACCTGGAGCTTTCCCATGTGTATCACTGGGCTCCAGCCCTTCAGTTCCCGGCTCACAAAGGAGACGAGTTCAAAGAAGCTGGAGGGAGGAGAAAACTGAACATAGAGCTAGAACAGCCAAGCTAACCCTGGGTGGTAATGATATCCCCCTAGGCACCCAGTTCTCAGACCACAAGGGGTGATGATTTACCACGTGCTATGGAAGCAGGCTTGGGACTCGGGCTGACATGATGAGTTAATTCAGCTGGAGAAACCATCCACATCTGTGCGGGTATTCTGAAGTCCCGTGGCCCCCGCAGATCTCCAGATAACCAGGGAAGCTGTGTGGCATTCCAGAAAGGCACTGGGCTGAATCGCAAAGCCCTGGATTTCTGTGCTGCCTCCACCGGCTCATCCCCCGGGAAAGGGCAAACCACTCTCTCCTGGGGACTAAGGCTCCTCATCTGTAAAACTGAGAGCAGATGCTTGCCTCTCTTCTAGCACAGAGCTCTAACTATCATGGAAAGAGAAATTTAATACTATTTCTATGCCCTCCCCTGCCTGCCCCTGAATGCCGGGGGAGCCTCCATGATATCTGAGCCAATACGTCCAGGGCTTTTAAGAAGATTTGCTGCAGTGATAATAACCATGCAAATATGTGAACAGCACTACTCTTAGAACCATGTCAAAAATACCAATTTTAAAAGGTCAAACAGACGGAAAAGGCCAGGCATGTATCACTGGGCCTGCCCAAGACTGGGCTTGTCAATAGCCAATCAAGGATGGGGAGCCATTCAGGGTGCCCTCCCCCTCCCTGCTTAACTACTGCAATCTATGCGCTCTGGGGGAGGGGCCCTTATTGCTTTCAGTTGCATATGAATTGATGAGCTTCTTGGGCTCTGAAACATAGTTCCAACAACATGGTCACACAGACAGACAGCTCTGGTTAAAATCAGAGGATAGCAAAACAAAAAGGCATATAGGTGTGAAAGGGAAGAAGGTGACAAAAGAGGGAAGGATAAGAGGAAACAAAAGAGTAAACAAAAAGCACTGTGTTCACATCCAGTCAAAACTGGAAAAAAAAATAAGTTTCTAATTAAAGAAAAAAAGGAAAAATAAAAAATTAAAATTAAAAAAAAAAAAGGCCAGTTATGGCGGCTCACCTATGAGGTGGTAATCCCAATAATCTTAAAGCTAAGGCAGGAGGATGATTTTTGAACTTGAGGCCAGTATGGACTATACAGCTAGACTCTGGAAAAGAGACAAAAATGAAAATACACACACATGCACTCATGCACACAGCTTGAGGGGTGGCTGAGAATAGATGTAGCTCAGTGGTAGAGTGTTCATCATGCTTAAATCATGCTAAATTCTTGGTTTAATCCCTAGAAGCCCCCTCCCCCAAGTCCCCACACCCAGAAAAGAAATCACAGTTATTTAGCTGAACATGTCGGTTCCTATCTGTAATCCCAGAATTTAGGAGGCTGAGTCAGATAGATTACTGCAAATTTCAAGCCAATTTGGACTATGCAGTAAATTCTAGCCTCTGATACAGTGTGAGACCTGGTTATTTAAAAAAAGAAGTAGGTGGCCAGGCAGTAGTGGCTCCCGCCTTTAATCCCAACACTTGGGAGGCAGAGACAGGTGAATTTCTGAGTTCAAGGCCAGCCTGGTCTACAGAGTGAGTTCCAGGACAGCCAGGGCTACACAGAGAAACCCTGTCTCGAGAAAGAAAAAAAAAAAAAAATAGGGCATACCTATAATCCCTCAGGAATTGGAAGAGGATTAAGTAGGGAGATCAAAGGTTCAAGGTCAGTCTCCACTAAAAGGGGAGTTTGAGGCTAGCCTCGGCTATATGAGACCGCTCTCCCCTCCAAGCCAAAAGTCAGCAGCCAAGTCTCACACTGCAGTAGGAGGAGCATCACAGAACCACACAGATACTGCTACAGGTACAAGGACGTTGCACCACAGCTTGGATTCCTCCTCCCACTGCACCCTCTGGCAGAGAACTCCCAGAAAGATAGCTTTATTCCACCTGGCCAGCCACTTGGTCGAGAACCCCATTCCACTGTAGTGTAGGAACCTGTGTGTATGCTATACTCATACCTCCCTCACAGGCTCCAGTAGCTTAAGGGCAAGGAATAAGTCCATCTCTATATTAGGATGGCATTTAATGAGGTGACTCAATACCTGTTAAGCAATAAACACATCAGTCTGCAAGGAGCCTGAGGTGTGGCCTGTTGCTGTTCCAGCTCTGCCACTGAGTCCTTTAATCTTCTGAGTGGGTGGGAACTGTCCTAGGATGCCCTCCCTCCAGGTCTCCTCACCCTCCTTTTCCTTTATCTCATTCTGCCTCCGCTTGGGTTTGAACTTGCCCTTGGGATGATGCACCAATGAATGCAGCTCTTTCCTCTGCCTTCCAACCCGGAAGGACATGGTTCTATGCTGAGTGCACAGTCTCACATTCCCATTGATGGCCTATAGAAAGCCACTGCACATTCTTTTTCAAGTCCTTACTTTGTACCGTTTAAATCAAACTAGTCTTTTCAGCTCCAAAGAAAATAGGCAATTGGCCAAGATTAGGTCACAGCCCTAGCAATCTGAGCAGGAATATCTTACACTCCATGAAGAGGGTACCTGGAGTTTATCAAAACTCAAGAAATGCACTTGGTGGAAAATTGAGTCTCCATCTGGAGAACCACTTGGTCCTGCAAAGGACAATTACAGCGAGGGTCTGCCCAGAATCAGTACCTCCTCCTGCTCTGGTGTCTAAACTGAAAGCAATGTCCCTTGCTTCAAAAGCTAACTAACTAACTACCCTCCCGCTCCTTTTGCCCTGTGATTCCTAACAGTGTTCCCTAGGATTGGTCTGCTCCCAAAACTTAAAAGCAGCCAGGAAGAATGAGATTTAACAAGTTTTATGTGGTATGCCTCAACTGCCAACTCTTTCACTCAAGCCCTAATCCCCCTTTAAAATCTCAACAGAGATGGGGGGTGGGGGGATTATATGCTCGATAAAACCCTAGGGTGCTCAAACATGAAATCCTGCGTCCACTTCTCACAGCTCTCAGCAAAACATTAAGGGAAATGTTCGGTATCCCTTTGTGAAGTAGCTTTTTAAGAAGCTGTGTTGAGTTGGTATGGTTTGATGTCTAGAGTCTTCCTTAAGCAAATAAGAAGTCCAGAGTCTCCTTCAACTCAATAGTTAAGCACACATCTTGGTATTAATTTGTCTGTCTTTTATGTGTCCCGGGAGCTGCCCTACACACTGTGGACAATGGGAACCCCATTCTTAAAGTGAAAACATTTCCATTTGTGTACAAAGAGACCATGTGTATCACAAACAAACCTCTTACATTAAACCCTAAAAGCTTGAGAATCTTTTCTTCTCAGATAGGACTCACATTGCCCACAGTGTGAGCAGCTCTACAAACCTAACACTGAGAGAATTTCCACATGCAGATCACATACCTGAAAATACTTGTAGCTTGATGTGGATGGAGGCTAACTCTTTAATGTCATCATGACATAGAGAAGAGAATCTGTGAAAATGTTGTGTTATTACCAGCTCAGCAGACAGCAGGAACAGTTTGACTTTACTCTCTTTGGAGTTCCTGCAGTGGTTTGAACAGGTATGGCCCTCTCAGACTCCAGTGTTTAAATGCTTGGACCATGGGGAGTGGCACTATTAGGATATGTGGCCTTGTTGGAGAAAGTAGTAACCCTGGGGACAGGCTTTGAGGTCTCCTCTATGCTCAAGCTCCACCCAATGTGGAACAGAGTCTCCTGGCTGCCTGTGGATCAAGATAATAGAACTCTCAGCTCCTTCTCCACCACCGTGTCTGCCTGCATGACACTATGTTTCCTGCCATACTGATAATGGAGCAAACCTCTGAAACTGGAAGCCAGCCCCAATTAAATGTTTCCTTTTATAAGAGGTGCCATGGGAAGCCCTAACTAAGATAGTGGCCAAATTTCTATTTTTAAATTCTTTTCCTATCTTTAATGACACCTTGGGTAGATCCCATAATTGGGGAGGTCATTTTTACTGATTATACTCTAGGTCAATTTAAATTTCATTCTCAAATTCTACCTTGGTTTTGCATAAACCACGACCAGGCAAAGCTATTACCTGAATTCTAACTAGGAAGGAGTAGGTTTTATTTTCTTTTGTTCACCATATCCCTCCTCCATTGAGATGGGATAGAAAAAACATCTTCCTTCACTATCTACCATGATAGCTTCTCTGGCTAAGTCACTAAGTCTTCTAATAATGACCCTACATGACTTGCTGCATGTATAGCATCCCTGATAGAAGAGTTTCCTATTACCAAAAGCCAGTTAGCCTTTTGGGAATGTTGCAGGCAGCACAGATCAGGACCCACCACTCTGTTCATAGCTTCACTGTCTTCCAAGTGTGCTTGCTTTTTCTTGCCAATCTACACACAGGGCAGAAAAGCTGGTCGACTTAAAGTCTCAAAATCTCACCTCCTGTCTTTCTTCTGTGTTCAGTTTCCTGCCTGCCTACCTAGAGATAGGTAGCAAGTCTGCCTGAGCAGACTACCAACTAAGAAGGTCAATACTACACTTGCCTTCTTGCAGACACCCTATTCTTGTGGGTGAGGCTTGGACTTTCCCTCTGATTTTCTATAAACCACTGAGTGATGAGTCTTTCTCCTCTTCTACCTTTCCCAGTCAACCTATAGAGCTAGAAAAGCCCAGAGTGCAAGAGAGGGTCACCTGTGACACATCTGCAAAATTTGCCTTTTCTAAGTTCTATACAGAAGAATACACCAAATGCCCATGGTTGTTCTCATAAGCCAGGGAAGTTTCTTATGCCTTCCTTCTCTTGGATCTGGAATCCTGAATGTCTGTTATGAGATAGCAGACAGTCTAAATCATAACAAACTCAACACTGTAGATTAGAGAGCAATAGCATGGCAATAACAGTATGACACACTCCTGGAAATCAGTGTCTACAATTAAAAAAAAAATCTCAGGATTAGAAAGAATATAACAAAACCCTTAATTCTACTTATTATCTACTCCCACCAAGTCTTTTGTACCCTTACTGTGTAACTGTTCATTTGCCTATGAGACACTAAGATGTTTCTGCCTAGTTGTTAAAATTGCATTTCGAGAAATCGGGGTATATAGCTCAGTTGGAAAGAAGCCTGATTGGCCTGTGGATAAACACGAGTTTGATCCTCCAGAACTACACCCCACCAAACTGAAGTTTTGTTGTTTTCCTTAATTCTGGTTTGGACACCACACTTTTTGCTGCTGTATTCCATAAAGTTTCACAAGTGAACTTCCATTCCTGTTCTTTATAAAGACTACTTTGGGGCTGAGGAGAGGGCTCAAAGGTAAAGTGCTAGCTATTCAGTGATGGGGACCTGAGTTCTCAACCTGTCACTCACAGAAAAAGCCAGGTGCACTGGTGGATTTTTAACACTGGGGAGGCAGAGACAGGAGGATTCCTGGAGCTTGCCTGCTATTCAATCTGACCAAAACTGGTGAGCTCAAGGTTTAGGCGAATGACAGAACTTGTCTCGAAAATAAAAATAAACAAACAAACAAACAAGTTTAACAGTCATAAAGGAAACATCAACATATGTGCTGTATGAAAACACACATACACACACACACACACACACACACACACACACAGAGGCATATACCATCCAAACACACACAAAATCAGAAAGATGACTTCAACTATATTCTCTGCTGTTTTGAACCATAAAATACAATGTCACCTTAAGAAATAAAACTCTAACTTTAAATAATTTAACATAATAACTTTACCAACATATCTCAACTATTTTAATAATGTTAAGTCAACTCAAAGGGCTTTTTCCAAGCAGAGGGCAGAAGCGCATCTATGCATGTGTGAGTTTCCCAGCTCCACCCTCATGCTGCTTTGCCTGTGCAATCACCTCACCTAGTGAGACAAACATATTTATCTCCCTTATAAAGACAGAAGCATTCAGATATCAAAGAACTGAAAAGCATCTCTGCGTCCAGTAGATTAACTGGGTAGGAAGAGAAGCAAGATGGGGAACGTTTCCTTTATCTTAAGATCAGAAAAGAAAGAAGGAATAAGGAAGAGAGGGAAAGGGAGAGAAAGAGAATCGGGGAGGGAGAGGAAAATGAGCTAAATGACTTTGAATGGAAGCTAAAGAAATGACCAGTGTCCCTCTCTAGGTGTGCAGATTCCCAGACGAGCTTCCCACTTTCCATTAGCTACAAATTGGATTCCAGGAATGGCTCCCTTAATTTCCCAGGATTATAACAGTATGGTATTTTTAGATACACCCAACAACTATATCTTCAAATCACTGCACCAAGCCATTTAGAAGATAATAATGGCACTGCAGTGCCCATGGTCATTTTTGGTCTAACAATACATCAGCACATTTCGCACATTATCCACGGTTTGGGAATGCTCAAAATGAATTTAAGAGATTGAACAATTTATTGCAAGTCACACAGCTAAAAAGATCACATTTGAGATTCAAATCAGGGTCTCTCACTTTCGACCCTATGTGATCTTCACCCCAATGGGTTAAATCTCCAATGGCACTTAGCACATTGCATTGGACAGATAGCTACTCATTTTATCAACTTGTGGGGTTCTAATGTATACCTTATCCCCTTAGATTTCCCCAGTGGCTCCAACGTAAAATAAGATATGCTACCTGTGTTAGAGATGAGAAATTGATGCTTAAAATAGCTTACTTGTCAAAGGCCTTCCAAGTAGGAAACAGTAGTCACTTGAAGCCCGTCTTCTGACTTTGACTTTGCCTCCAGTTAACATTCTCCTGTACTGCCCAATGATTTCATCCGAGCTACGAGTTCGTATCTTTTAGTTAAGAGCCCAGTGAAAACAACCAGAGGAAAGATGAGTAAGACAAGGCCTTGACTCCCAAGTGTTCATGAAACTAAAAACCCCTGGGAAAGGACCCACCTTCTCTGCTTTGCCCACAGGCAGCAAGGGAACCTACAAAGATGGGAGGAAGCACCAAAGACAATTGTGCTTGAGCAGAGCTTACAGAGTCCGATGCATCTCTCAAAGCAAGCCAAACTTGCTGAAAGGTCTTAGCAGGCAGCAGAGAGAACTGAAGCTACTAGAGGTGGCCCTGGCATTTGAAAGCATGTGTGCCCCAAGCTGCATGTGTAAGAACTCACCCTCTAAAGGAAAGGGGTGCTTAATTAGTGGGCTCCTTGAGGAGCTGATGAGGCTATGAACACTCCATATTTATTCACCAATGGGATTTGTGCGCTTAAAGTTAAGCCTTGCAATTCTTGCAAATTCCTGTTCAATCCTTCTTCCATGGAGAAGCCAGCATCCCATCACCGTGAACCTTCTAACATCCCACACTTAAGAGGGCAAGAGCAACAGCGTACCATTTTGGTTTTCCTTTATAAGGATTTATTTACATGTATGCATGTGTGTTTGGGGGTGGGGTATGGGCATGCCCCTGAAGGCTAAAAGAGAGAGAAGAATCCTCAGGGACAGGAATCACAGATCATTGAGAGCCACCCTGTGTGGGTACTGGAAACAGAGCTCAGGTTCTCTAGAAGAGCAGCACGTGCTGAGCTAGGCCTTCAACCCCCAAACCCCCCAAAATGCCATTTTGAAGGTAGTGAGACTACATACTGAATCTTTAGTACCTTCATCTGGGACTCTCAGGGTCCAGTGGTGAGGAATGTCTGTGGATAGAAGTTGAGTTATTTTACATAACTCCATCTGAGTACTTTTGTTATAGCAGCAGAAACAGACTGAGACAGATAAAGTGAACATAAAGCTGGAGAATTTCCCAGACACTTCTCAACATCTCAAAGGAAACTCCCTCATGTAGTTATGAGATAAGGACTAGCATTGTGGAGATCTTGACATCTCGACCAGTCAGAACAGGCAAGAGATACTGACAGGCTGGTCCAAAGAGGCAGAAGACTGGCACTTACTATAATACAATGATATATCCCTGCCATGACAGCCTTGACTTCAAAGGTGCTTCTTCAGCCATCACTAGCAAACAGCCTCATGTGTTAAGTTCATTCTTTCTTCGATATAGGTGGGATACAGGCATCTTCATCGTCTCACCTGACTTCTCAACTGGACTACCAACTCAAGTAAACAAGCAGATGCTTCAGGAAGGAAGTACCCACACAGTGACAGGGAATATCCTCCCATCAAACTCAATAATCAAAGGCCATAATCTCTGAGAATGCACAGTGGTTTAGTTTCAACAGAATACGAATAAAGAAGAGCATTTTTTCATCTTTTTTATTAGATATTTTACTTACTTTTCAAATGTTATCCCTTTTCCCAGTCCACCCACTCCCCGTGAAATGTCCTATCCCATCCCCCCTCCCTCTGCAAAGAAGAGCACTTAAATGTATGATTAACGCTGAAGGACCAAAAAGCCAGCTTATAGATGAATTTAAGGTGCTAATTAACAATAACCTTCAATTACATAAAGAGTTTGTCTTGGTTTCATTTCCTTGATCGTGATAAAATATCCTGAGAAAATCAACTTAAGGGGAAGAGTTTTATGTTCTCTCACAGGGCAAGAGTATAGTCCATCATTATGGGGAAAGTCACACAGGCAGGAGCTTGAGAGAGTTGTTGGTATCACATACACAATCAGGAGGAGAGTGCCCCAAGTGGGCATGTAGCTCACTCTGTTTTTATGGAGCCTTGCATCTGCAGTCAGGGAATGATGCTACCCAGAGAGGGCAGAACTTCCTATCTCAACTACACAATCAAGTCACTCCCCCAGAGGCATTGTCAAGGTGTCCCACCCAATTCTGATGGTTCTAGACTCATCAAATCAACAACTGACACAAATCATCACAGAGTTAGAGCTAGCTGCTTTCAGTCTTGGAGACAACTTACAAGTTTTGTACTACAAGCTTAGAAAGAGGCATCTATGAGTTGGTTTGTTTGTTTAGGTGCAGAGTGTTGGAGACAGGGTCACTTGTAACCCACGCCTGGCTCAAACTCACTAAGTAGCTAAAGATGATCCTCCTGCCTCCACTTCTTAAGTGCTGTATCTACATGTAGGTACTAACATACCCAGTGACAGAAAGGTAACAGAATGGCAATTTGTTAATGTGGCAAACTGAAACACCTGAAAAACATCTGTATGATGGGTCTGGATTCAGAGGTCGACCAGATAACTGAGAAGCCTCACTTGTATAATCTTCCACTATTGCTCAAAACCCACCAGGGAAACATAAAGGACTTTGGGGTCCTGACAGGTAACAGTAGGCCAATCAATGGAAATCCCCTGTGTATGTTGTTGATGGATATGTGACAATTTTACTTGGACATTGTCTGACACACCCCTAGAACTGCACTGATATTATATAGCATAATACCCCTTTCTTGTGACCTAAAAACTTTCTTTTGTTTATAGTTGCTCTTATTCAGATTAATATTGGGAAACTGAGAGAAGAAATATGACATAATCTTTCAGTATCCACTCTTATAACAGACTGGTTTGTAAAGTAAGGCTTTCCAAAGCATTTCATATACATCCCACACTAAGTACAGGGCCCAAGTATTAAAGCCTGTCCCCAGCCTTTACTTAGTGCCCTGTGTTAATGTCTTTTCATACTCATGTTTGTCTTATGCAGAACTTGAGGCTGAAGAAACAACATACTTACCCCTGCTTCCCATACAGAATTTGTGCACTCTCAATGCCAAAGTCAGAACAATTCTATTGGGGGAAAGGTCCAAGACCTATGCCAAAATTCTTAGCCTTTCTACACTTTACTGTAAATGACCTTCAGAGGAAAACAGACAGAAGCAACTTGAGATGATACCCAAAGGCATGATGACTATGATGGTCAACTTGGCAGGACCTAGAATCATGTTGGAGATGAATCTCTGACTAGAAGTGGGTTTCTAATTTAGTTTAATTGAGATAAGAAGATACCATTCATGGGATGGGATTCTCATATCACATTAAGAAAAAAAGAAGAAGAAAAGAAAAGCAAACTAGATGAAGGGGGCACTCATCCCTCTATGCTTCTAGAATGCAGGCAGAACACAGGCAGCCAGTCTCCTGCTCCCACACATACCACCACCATGATGGCCATTATCCCCTCAAACTGTAAGACTAAAACCATCTTCCTTAAGGTGTTTCTGTCAGGCACTTATCTTACACCAGTGAGAGGGGGGACTAATAAAGTACCTGGTAGGGAATGGTAGGAATAGATGGTTAAAAGTGAATTACCAGAAATACTGCAGAAATAAATACAGAAGCATTTGTAGAGTTTTGCTAATCTGTGTTCCCCTTGACTTCCTAACGAACAGGCACTGAGACGGACTAAAGACAATGCTCATTTTGGCACCACATGTACTAACATTGGGTCAATTAGGAAAGAGTAACAGAGACCCTGTACTACGATGACAGATACATTCATGAGCTGCTTGCTCTGTGGATACTAATCGAGACTGCAGGGTCTGGGGCATGTTTGTAGAGTGTTTTCAGACAGGTTTAACAGGCCAGAAATCCAACTAAATACAGGCAGCAGCATCCCATTGGCTAGGGTCCCAGACTATACAGAAAAGAAAAAGCAAAACAGCAGCATTCTTTTCTCTCCCTCTCCTTCTCCCCACTTCCTGATTGTGGATGTCACATGGCCAGCCATCTCATACCCAGGCCACCACGACTTCCCTGCCATGATGGGCTATACCTTCAAATTGAGGGCCAAAAGAAGGGTTTCCTTCCAAATGAAATCGCTCTCATCAGGTACTTTATCAAAGCAACAAGAAAAGTAACTATTAACAACTTGTGTTCAAGGTCCACATTTTAAAAATAAAATAAAATAAAAAAACAGGAGAATTAAGGGTACATTGTAAGTGCTCAATAAAATTATTGACACAATTTGAATGCAGCTAATCTTCTATGAAGTGACTGCCAAACTACAAATCCAAAGACCAACTCTGCTTACAACCCCAACACAAGAGCAGAACACTGGGGTAGATTTCCTGAGGTAGCATTACAGTAATGCCTCTGGGGTATCAAGGGGACACTCACAGGACAGAAGCCTCAGAAATGTGGCACATTTGCCAAGCCTGTGGTTTGGGTCCCTGAACCAATGTCAGAAAATAAGTCTCTTGTACTGACAGTGAAGAATGCGCAGGGGAAAAAGAAGGCCGGGAATCTCAGACCTCTGCCTGTGTGAGAGTCAGGATTCCCTCTCCCCACCTCATTGTTCTCTGTTATTGTCCTTGTCACCCACCTTCCCACACACACACACACACACACACACACACACACTTTGTTTTAAAGAAACAATAGCTAGCTCCATCGAAGCCATATTCATAAGCCAAATGTCAAGCGAGGACTGGCAAGGCTGGGGCAAAAGTGATGGCGGGAAAACGGCTTACACCAGCTAGCTGCTCCAGGGTGGTTGCCCTTGGGTGGAAGCAGCAAGTCTATTTACTGTCAGTCCAGGTGGCAGGAATCCCAGACTGAGGCAATGCCTCCCCCAGCTTTTCATGAAGTCATATAACATCAAAGAGTGACCAGAAGGTTTTGTGTGTGTGTGTGTGTGTGTGTGTGTGTCTGTCTGTCTGTCTGTCTGACTGTCTGACTGTCTGTCTCTGTGTATGTGTGTGTGTGTGTGTGTGTGTGTGTGTGTGTGTGTGTGTGTGTGTGTCTATGTCTGAATATAAGCATCCATGGAGGCCAGAGGTCAGCAATGATCTCTTATCACTCTCTTTCCTGAGACAGGGTCTTCCTCTCACACCGGAGCTGATTCAGCTCTGCTCACTGCCCAGCTCATTTCAAGGATCTGGCTGCTTTTGCTTTCCACTGGATTTACTGAGCCAAAGCACCTCACCAGCTTCGGCATGGGTGCTGAGATGTCAACTCATCTTCTCGTGCCTGCATGGCAAGGACTTTACAAACGGCCCCTAGAAGTAACTACATTAACCTTGGTAATGATGTAGTTTTCCATGTGGAAAGCCCATGCTCCCCAGCGCTCCTAGAGAATCCAGGACTGCGGGAAGATAGGTGAGAAACTCCCTTGCTCATTTCCTAATCACTGGTAGATACTTCCCTCTGGCCTCCCGGTGAGTGAACTCTTAGTCTCCCCCTCCCTAGTCACTGACAGTCCAATTGATGAAAATCAGCAGTGAGCCAATACCAGGAAAAGGAGCTTCAGGTGTGGGGGAAAGAAAGCTCTTTACAATTAGCATTTTCCCTTTGAAATATCATCATAGCCCTGAAATATTATAACTCAAGTACCCTTAATTTTCTGCAGATTCTTAGTTTGCAATGTGAACAAGATCCTCCAGCCCAGGGAAGAGTCGTCTCATAGGAACAAGACTAGCAACTTGGAGGGCTCCATGTAACCACTTGTCTTAAAACCCAGACTCTCAGACACAGACTTGGATATAAATACGACGTTCAACAGCCTGGGCTACACATGCACAGTGAGGCACGGGAGATTGAGCATTGACACCCCACCCGACCATGCCAGAAATCTGACAAGAGTCACAGCTAATGAGCAGGTGTCTTTGAATAGAGCACCACTTCTAGTTTAGTCAGAACTACCCTAAATCTCAAAATGAGACTGCGTGCATGTGTGTGTGTGAGGAGATGCGGGAAGGGAGGGAGAGGGAGAGAAGAAGGAGGGAGGTAATAGTATTTGCATTTATGTGTGCATATGTACAAAGACTGTCCGCTTTATTCCTTGAGACGGGAACTAGCTGAAACTGGAGTTGATCATTTTTAGCCTATGCTGATGGCCAGCTAGCCCCAGGGGTCCATTCCCTCCCCTCTCCAATCTTCACCATTATTTTTTCCATGGAGTGAGATATGTCTATGTAACCTTTGGTACAAACTTCAGATTTATGGTAAATTGAAAAAGGAGTGCTTTAGAGTGTCCTAAAAATAGACTGGCAATTTCTTAAGTTCTTTTTAACTGCCCCTAAAATACATACTACAGATATATATACATCATCCTAGACCTTGTGGGTGAGGGACGGGATGGATAAGGAAACCATAGGACCGAGTACTGCATGGTATAACGCACAGTGAGGCTGACACTACCAGGAGCTGCCAGCTGCTCCCCTCCACTGCTTCCCAGAGGAGGTTCATGCCCTGTCTAGGAAATAACAGAGTGAAGACGTGCTGGACATTCCTCTCCCTAAACATCCTTTTGTTTGACACCTTCCTACATGCCAGCGATATGCTTTATTTCCAGCAATAAACAAGGAGCACAGATTCACCTGGACCCGGGAAATCCCCATATCTAAGGCCAACTGTGACAAAACGACGAAGCACAAGGATCAAGCCATCGCAGTCACCATCCCACAGATCCAGGGTAGAGAACCAATAGGAGGCCATGAGGGGCTCTAAGGAAACAGGTTCAAATCCTACCTCTTACCATGACATAAAGGCATATTTCTTTTTCTCTGATGGTGATGGTGACGCCACCGTCGCCGCCACTGACATTGGTAAGGTTGAAGACAGTACTTTCTAGGAGTTAGAAAATGATGAAAAATAATTGTTAGCAAATGCTGATGATATCATGATCTACATCAGAACTGATAAAGTGTGGACAGAATTAGAAAAAGACTGTTTACAGAAGGGAGCACGCTCTCTTTGTCTGAGAACGGAGAGTGATTCTCCACTTCAACCAATGAAGACACAGAAATGTAAAACAAACAAAAAAAAAAAAGAGCATTAACATGACAACCTGAGGATGAGGTTGGTACTGTAGACTGGACAGGGGCAGGTGGCTCTCAGGAGCGTACTTGGTCAGGAATGTATCAATGTGCTCCAAACGCCCACACACACCTTGGCTTTCTTAAGGCAGGAGTCACAGGGATCCACTCTGAAGACAAACGCCATGCCCTTAACATCCTTGGTGCTCAGGAAGTATTTAACACACCTGAACTTTAATGGAGAGGGGAATCCTGACATGGGCTGACATTTCTGCTGAGTCAGGATTCCCCAGCAAACATGACCGGAGAGCCGCAGAAAAATGGGAAGGAAGATCCAGGCCATTCTTCAAAAGACAACACCACCTCACTTCCTCACATTTTACCATAGCAAAATACCCCTCCACAATCAAATGAAAGACGTTTCCAGATGGCAGAAGCCATAAGCAAAAATTATACAATACACGTGAACAAAACCATGGATGCCAACAAGCAGATGAGCGAGCGCATGCTGACATGCACAGGTATGATGGTTAGCAGTGATGTCATGAGTGCTGGCATGCACAGGTATGATGGCTAGCACTGATGTCATGAGTCCTGATATGCGTAGGTGTGATGGTTAGGACTGACATCTACTTGACAGGGCTAGAATCACCTAGGAGAGGTTCTAGATGAAGTATATGAGGTAAAAAGGCTACCCATCATTCCACGGGTCAGGATTCCAGCCTACATAAAGAGGAAGAGCTACCTGAGTACCAACCTTCATCACCCTCTACTTCCTGACTGTGGTAACATTGTGACTAGCCAGCCACTTTGCCTCTCTGCCAGGAAGCAATATACCTCAAACTGTGAGCCAAGATAAACCCTTCCACTTCTTTAAGCTACTTTTTACAGGCATTTTTTTGTCACATTAGCAAAGCCAGTAATACAACAGTCTTGAACTCTGAAGAAAACAGCCACCCATAGGCTTTCAGGTTCTGTAAACCTGGGGTCCAGGCCAGTTCTATAGAAATGTAGAATGCCAGGCCACACCCACTCTAGTAAAACAAAGTTTGCCTGCTAACAATTCCCCAGACACTTCTTATTAACTTTAAAGGCTCTCACAGAGTTCAGTCTTCTTTGCTTTTAAACATGTATCAATTTTCATGTTCCAGGAATTCCAAATTCAAAGAAAAGAACAACAGTAAGAGGGATTTTTATTCACCATATGTTACAGCCAAATTAGAAAATGTCTGCACAGGAGACACAAACACCACATATTAAGAAACAGAATTGGACATCGTTTAGAATTTGTCTGTTGTACTAACATTAAATGTAATCTTTTTTTTTTATTTTAAGGTTTTATAGCTTTGATTTCATTTACATTGTAATATAGTTTATAATTTTGATTACTTATATGAACACTGAAAATTAGCAAAAGTAATCAGTAGTTTTACAATCTAACTTATGAGATTTATCCTACTTATTTATGTAGTTAGATAAAGAGATAGGTAGGTAGGTAGGTAGGTAGGTAGGTACGTAGGTAGGTAGGTAGGTACACAGACTTGCTTGTGCAAGTCCTCATAGAGGCCAGAAAAGGATTAGATCCCTTGGAGCTGGAGTTCTTACATGTTACCTCCCTGATATGAGTGCAGGAATCCAAACTCCAAACCTTTGCTGCAGCAGTAAGCCCTCTTAATCACTAAGCCCCAAATTTGTGAGTATTAAAGGCTGGTATCGGGGCTGGAGAGATGGCTCAGCAAGTAAGAACAGTGATTGCTCTTCTGAAGGTCCTGAGGTCAAATCCCAGACCCATAATGAGATCTGATGCCCTCTTCTCGTGCATCTGAAGACAGCTACAGTGTACTTACATATAATAATAAATCTTAAAAAAAAAAAAAGCTGGTATCAAGGGTTTTCCCTTTATGGCAAGCCTAGTGGGCAAACCAGCCGTCTGAAGGAGGAAGGGGGGGGTGGATTTAAAGCTAGGGTGACTTCAAAGCTACAGGAGACCGTGTCTCAAGGAATAAATTCATTTAAAAAATAGTTTTTTCTCCTCAGTTCCCCACTCCTCCCCTCCCCACTCCTCCCCCTCTCTCAACACAGTGTCTCCTCTATATAGTCTTGGCTGTCCTAAAACTCACTCTGTAAGTAGGCCAGGCTGCCCTTGAATTCAGAGATCCCTCTGCCTCCAAGTATTGAAATTAAAGGCATACAGCACCACTCATAGCTCTTCTTTTTACAGTTCTTTTATTTTGACTATATGAAAATGTACACAAAGTTTGCCATTGTAGTAATCCCTTTTGGTCCACCACCACAGTGGAATGACTTCATCACTAGCACCACCATCCAAGGCAGAACTCTTGGCCTTATGAAGTGGCACCCTGAACACATCCAATATTAACACTGCATTCTCTCACCCCAGCTCCTAGGTAACGACCAACCTGTTTTTATATCTGTGCATTGGCCTGGTCTAGAGTTTTTCCTAACTCGGATAGAAATCCCATGGCATTTGTCCTTTGCTGTACAGTTCATTTCACAGGACACCATGCCTATGACTTTTCTGTCTTTGTTAAGGCCAAATAACATTTCATTATGTGTACATACTACAATTAATTTATTCATTTATCCTTTTATAGTATTCAAGTTGTTCTTCCCTTGGTGACTTGTTTTCAAATTTATTTGTTCATTTACTTATTTGTTTGTTTGGTTTTAGTTTTCAGAACAAGGTTTCTCTGGCCGTCCTAGAACTACCTCTGTCGACCAGAATGGATTATTTATTGATTTTTGAGGAAGGGTCTAACGTAGCCCAGGCTGGTTTGGAACTCGCTACGGAGCTGAGGATGACCTTGACCCTCCGATCTTCCTGCTTCCATCTCCTGCAGGAAGGAAAGACAGGGGCACGCCAGGACTCCTGCTCTGTGTGGTGCTGGGGCCTAAGTCCAGGGCACAATGCCTGCTATGAAAGGAAGCACTCACCCTCCACCAATGGAACAACATCACCAGCTCACCTCAGATCCTACCCCACAACTTTCTGAAAAGCTGTCTCACCAAGATGATGGGGATCTTTATTTTTATTTTAGAAACAAGTGCAAACAAGGAAACACAAGGCTAGACATGAACTAGTTACAGGAGCCAAGAAGACGGGGACAACTGTATGTCCGAAAGAATACATACAATGGCACCTTCTGAAGTGTAGCTAGACACCCCTCATTTTTAAAAAAATCCTCCACTCACTACCTGATGGGAAAGAATAAAGGGAGGGGGTTCTGTACATTAGTGAAGGCACCAAATTACAGCCCCCCCCCCTTTGAAAGCAAACCAATTTTATTACTTTCAACCTATGGGAAGGTAACTTCCAAAGGAGCCCTTAGGCTCATATTTTAATGAACACAGGAGAATCATATATAATTACCATATCAAGTGCTACTATGGAAATGGAGACTTCTGAAGTACTTAAGGACCCTTAAAAACAGTTTATACTGAGGATTTTTAACACCCGGCCACCAGCTCCACCAGGACGATATTAGTTAGCTATTAATTTGCAGCTCTGGAGAAAGGCTTGCTGAGAGAAGAGCATATTTAGCCCAACATTGGGGATTAACAGATTTCATTATATTCTAATTTACAATGAAATTCTACAGTCTGAACAAATTTATGAGGAAAACTAAATACCTCTGAGGGAAAGACAGAGCAGATTGTGGTAGGTGAGTTATGTGGGTACCGATAAACAGAAGTCTATTTGCATGCCCCAAAACTAGTAGGAGAAAGAAAAAAATTAATTTCCATGACCCAATACAAGCTTATGGGAAAGACAAAAGTCATAACATGACTAAATTAGTGTCAGAAGAAAGGGTGATCAAAGACAAAGGCAACTGCACAACAGAATATCAAACAAACAAACAAATAAAGTCCCCGAAGCTCGACACTGTTCTGCACTGGAAGGCTGTCTACTCTTGCGTTCCAATGCTTAACTTCAAAGGTACAGTAAGAAAGAAATGTCCGCATCGATGACTCGAGGATGATAGCACAGAGCCAAGCTACCTGTTCTCTTTAATTTGTTCTCCTGAACATTTTTGAACTGACAAGTGTTAAAATTCATCAAGACCATTGCTTCCCACCTGGATTTGGCATCCTTCAGGGTGGGTGAAGAGTTTTTTCTGTCTCATGAATATTTTGCAGAGATGCAAACCAGCCAGCTGTGAGAATAAGCCTCCTGTACGCTGTAGGAATGTGGCCCTTCCGCATCTCAAGAAGTCTGTCCTTAAGGCTGTAACAGCTCAAGTGGGAAGTTCACAACTGTGTAAAACTCATCAGATCCCATATTCTATAGCTATGGATCTATGAGGAACTATGAAGAGAATAAGTACTTGGCTTTCAATAAGCTTGGTTCCAAGAACCATCACAACTTCAGTATTATTTGATATTGGGGACTTTACTGTTTGAGGCTAGGGTCCAAGAAGAAAGAGTAATGTTTGGATATGGAGTATAGCGAGAGTATGTGGCAAGGGAGAAAAGATGAAGGAGGAGCTAACAAATTGCTCTTTATTAGTTTTTAATTCCCCATTTCTCGTTATTAGAAGACAAAAATAATGTGTACAAATATTCTCAGAGACAGTATTCTATTTAATGAGGTAAATAGTAAGCACCTTTTAATTAGTTTTTAGTGCCTACTGTTGTCTCACAGGATAGGAGTCACTTCTGAAAGTGGTCATCCACCCTCAGAGAGCTTATTCTCTATGGGGGATGAAACTGAGCACAGCCCTCCTGGTCCAAGCAGAAGGTGCAACATCCTTACGACTGTCTCATTTGATGGGAGAAGGATTGGCCACCCCATAAATTCTAGATGCTTTTGCTTAGCAAACAAATGAATTAGGGGGAAACCCAGCCCTGACTAAAGGTATCTCTGTCTGCTACTCCATCCCGTCCCACCCCCCACCCATGCTCTCTCACTTCACACTCTCTCCAGGTACTTTACCACTCTTCCATTTTTTTTTACCCCTGGGAAGGAAAAATGTTTAAAATGTTAAAAACAACAAACAAACAAACCTCTAGCCCCCTTCGGCACACCAGTTTAGATATTACCTTCCCTTGAAGGTTTCTTCAAAGCCAGCTGCTATCCAAAGCTCTTCTGGGCTCTTTTGAGAATTGTGCTCAGAGTTTCCCATCCCACTTCCCAACCCCTACAATACACTGAGCAGTGGTACAGATTTCTATTCTGTCTCAGAGGGGAATCTTGCTTTGCACACTTGTGTCACAACACAGGATACAACACACTGTGCTCAATAAATCAATTTAAAGCCAGGCCCCTCCACCCCACCACCCCACCCCAAATTGCCACATGGCTCCTTTGGTCTGTGCTAGCAAAGCCCTGCCACTTCCTTGGTTCATGACTTCCCTGAATCACCTCCTCAGCCTCAGAATCCTTCTGCCTGTCACCATCTGCATTTCAAATCTACTGCCAACGCTCTATGCCTTCCTAGCTGTGCACAAAGAATCCAAGATGGTAGGGTCAGCAAATGGATGCTTTCCTAAATTATGGTTTTGAGAGTTTTTACACGGTAACTCCCATTAGTTAGCTTTCTTGTTTCTATAACAAAAATGACCAACAAAAGGCGCCTTAAGGACAGAGAGGTTTACCTTGGCTTACAGTTTAGGGAGGCAGATGGTCACACTGCATCTTTGAAGTCATGTAAACAGTAAATAGAAAGCAGGTTTAGATAATCAAGCCTCAAGCCCAGCTTCCAGCGGCCCACTTCCTCCAGTGAGACACCACCTCCTAAGGGTTCTATTGCCTTCCCAAAGATAGCTGGGCACCAGTTGGGGAGCAAGTGTTCAAACCCACGTGCCTTCGGAAGCATTTCACTTTCAAATCCCTCCAACTCCAGTTCAAAGAGATCAGCAAGCCACTGGGCTTTCTACTGTCTTCCTTTCCGACAGTAGATGTTCGGACAGTTCTGACAGTCAAGCCCATCTGTTCTTGCTGTTTAGCATCTCGTGTCCATTTCATGATGAGCGTTTACTTCTAGTGTGAATCTCGCTCCAACTTTCAAGTACCCCCACGAGATGGTCTACTGAAGTCGTGAAGGGATAAATGAATTCTTACAGAGACATCATTCATACATTTATCTTGCATATTGAGCTTCTTCTAAGGGTGCTCATGGGGGTTGGGGGGAGGGGAAGCTGCCCACTGATGACTTGATCTCCACCTCCTTCCTCAAAGCAAGATCCCTGATGCAATTATGTGCCATCCTGATTTGGGACAGAGTGGGCGGCAGCAACTTGCATTTTTAGCTCTTAAGAGGAGCTCAAGGCCATATGTAGCCAAAGTGTAGAGATTATATACTAAATATAGACTAGGGAGAATCTATGTGGTATAATTGTGGATTTCTAAGTTTTGATCTCCAAGCCACAGGAACTTAGGGATCTATTCAGAGCAGTAGACTGCTTAGCAAATGCTTCATGCCCGCACTCCCACCCTAATCATTTCTTTCCTTCAAATAGATTGGGTTCTAGCCCAGACTACTCTCAATTCTTATCCTTTCTCTCCATATTTCTCTATTAATGCTGTCTATCTGGCTATTTGTTCGTTTTCTCCCACAAACGCTTCATCTGAGGGTGTAGGCAGTCTCAGTGTTTGCCAAGTGCGCAAAGATTTAGGTGTGATAATGTGGTGTCTACACACCTGGCGCCTGAGTTAGTTCTCAATAGCCATCAGTAATTGAGAACAAAGAAAACTGCAATGTGGCAGGTTTTCCTTTTTCTTTTTTGAGGGGCAGTTTCAGACATTGAAAAATACAACTTGATGGGGGGAGGGGTTCTAACACCCATTGGGATCCCATTTGGCCTGGGCAGAAGGAAAAAGTGGTGTGTAAACCAGACACATCTGACAGGGAGCACTTAATGAGAAGGCCTAATACGGCATCCGGCCTTTGTTCGTGTCTATAAGCATCTTTTAGGGGAAAAAAGAACCCAAGTACAAGGGGAGGAAGCGGCTGGACGGCTGATTTCTAATTAGCTCCCTCACATCACTGGAGGAAGAGGAAAACGGGTCTGGCTACTGTTTCCTTCAGTTTGCGGCAGCTTTATCTGAGGGTGAGGCGTGAACACAGCCTCCCAAATGTTGTGGAGTGTACTTGGGTTCAAAAGTTCAGCAATATCTGGACAAAGGATAGGCCTCTCCCCGGGAAGGACAGTCTAGGGGCCGCAGATGGGACTGTGGGAATCGAATCCTGCTCCTCCCACACCCACCATCTGCAAAAGCTGGGGACTTTGCAAAGGCCCTGCCCTTCAGGCCCAGAGTCTTTACTCAAACTGCACCTGTCCAGGATTAGGTTTCCTGCCACTGAATGATGGCTTCTTTCATTTAGTCTGCAAACAGCTGTCACATGATCAAGTGGGAGCCAGGCAGAGGGAGCCAGACAGCCCCTCAGAAAAAAAAAAAAAAAAAAAAAAAAAAAGGCTGAGCAGGACATGGACTTGGGTGATTCATCTTCAAAAAACCTATTCCTGAAATGCTTTTGTGTGTTGATATCACTTCGTGTCTCAGCTCACAGATAATTACAGCCTGCCAGAGAGACACAGCTCTAACCTGGAAAAGAGACCGTCCCCATGACTCATTAGAGCGTCTAAGGATGAATGAGACTCATTGTCTCCCCCTTTTCCCTTTGACCCCCAGAGATTGCTAAATCTATGGTTTCTAACCTTGTGAAAATGAGGGGACACTTGAAAAGGAATCCGGCAGCTCCCTGGAACCTGAGCCACTGGAACCTGAGCCAGGGCTGCACTGCTGCGATGAGCTGCACCTGCTGGCAGGACATTTTTGCTAATTCAAGTGCTGTGCCTGCACCTTGGGAAAAACAACCTTGGACAGCCATTTCATCAGGGAGTGAAAGAGACTCCCAAAGACATTTCACTGAAGACAGGGCTTGAAGATGGCATGGCGGGGAGTCATATAACATTTGGGTTCGGATCTGGTGAGATTCAACAGTCCCAGACATACAGGGAGATACATTATTATGATCACTCACGAGCAAAGTAAAATATTACAGAAAAGGAGAAGGCCATTTATTCAAGCAAACTTTATAACAATAGAGAATCGTGACTTTCCTTTTAAAAGACAGTTCTGTATTCAACTGAAGGAGCTATAGCTATACACAAGTCTTCCCAATGGTTAATGGAAATGGTTATAAATATAAATACAGAACCAGTAGGGATGAAGGGTTGGTTGTCTAACTGTCTCAAACCCCCAAACATCCAAACTCAATTCAGTGGTTAGAGAAATGCCAGGGAGTAGCTTCCCTTCTGAGAGCATCACTCCTAGGTACCCAGAATACCATTGGGTTTTTCCTATACACACCTAGGACATGTCACAAGTGTGTTCCTCCCACTCAACACGCGTCTGTAAATAAACATCCCAGATCAGCAAGGTGCAAAGGCAGACTCATTAAGATTTGACTGACAACACACAAAAGGCAGCCGAGTCAGACTAAGAAAATTATGATTTAAGAAATCAATGTTAAAGGGCAAGGAGATGGCCCAGTTAGTAAAGTATTATATGTGCCAACATGAGGATCTGAGTTTGGGTTCCCCAGCACCGATATATAAAGCCAAACCTGGAAGTATGCTACTGCTATAAGTCCATTGTTGGAGAGGGAGAAACAGGACGAGACCTGGTGCTTGGTGCCAGGAAGCACAGCCAAATCATGGGGTTCCAGGTATAGTAAGAGACAGTGAAAAAAATAATGTGAAGACTAATAAAAACACCCATGTCTACATCATACCCGCACACACTTGCACATACTCATATACAAAGATACACACAAATATGCACATATGCATAATACACTATGTGCGCTCGTGCACACATGCGCGCACACACACACACACACACACACGTTTTATAGAAGTACTTTCGATTACCCACCCCTTGTTTCAAGCCTTGCAAGTGCCAACCTTGGCTCTCAGCACACTCGGATGTGGCAAGGCTGACAGGAAGGAATTCCTATCTTCTGCATTAGCACTTAGTGTCTGCAAATGTCAACTGTGGTGCCCAGGTGTTGCAAAGCGTCTGTCTTCCTCTTAAAGCAACAGGATGCGACAGACTGAATGCCTGTGGGTGATTACGGCAGTATTCAAGTGAAGGCCAAAAGGACAGAGCACATGAGAAATATAATAATTCGTTCAAAATGTCCTAACTGAAGTGCCTCCTTTTAGATGACAAAATGGATTTCATACATTTCAGGGTTCTTTTTTTCCTTTTTTCTTTCTTTTCTTCTTCTTTTTTTTTTTTTTTTAAATAAGGGGTAGGGGGAGAAAACAGGCAGATCAGTTTATTTTCTGAGCACAGCATTAATGACAAGATGACATCACCAGCAGCCAATCGGAAAGCTCTCTGGTGTCTGGTGTTCTAACACCATTTCATATTTATGGATAAGCACCAGAAGGGTGTCAACCCAGAGCTGCGTTCCCCTCCCCTCCTCACTTCTAAATAAAGTTCCTGCTTTCATTCAGCAGCCAAACTGGAAAAGTTTTCGAAAGGCGATGGGGGAGGGGAGGCTCATGGAGGCGCTCCCTCCCTCGCAGACCGTTTTCTGAGAATGCTCAACAGTAACGACAGGGTTGGGGAAATGGCTAGGACCTGTACCACTACTCCCTGCAAGGCTTGCCAAGGCCCTCCAGAGGGTCTGCACAGTCCTTCACCATGGAGCACAGTCTAGGCTTCACTGGGAAAGCCCTAAACACTGAAAAATAACAGACTTGTGCACAAAAGAAGGAGTTGGGGAACGCCTTACACGAGAAATGGATGCTAGTGACCACTGTATTGTTTTAAGTTATTCTCTGGTTCCTACTACATTTCCTAACCCGCAATGTAGTTTAGAGAAGAAAAGTTGATCTAGTCCTAGTTAATCCCAAGTCAACCCCAGACTGACTTGAGCATTGTAACTCAGCCTACCGTCCTACCAGATCTGTGAAGGCCAGGATTGCCCATGAACCCAAGGAACGGGTCAAGACAACAAAACCTTCATATACACGAGTGGCTAGCCACTAACCTGGAGCCTCCTAGGAGGTGTGGCAAGAACATTTCTATTCAGTCTCGAATCAACAATCCATGTCAACAGAAATGGAGAGTGCATTTCAAATTCTAGGAGGCATGAGAAAGGAGTGTAGCATGGCATCTGTTTAAACACCTGCTTAAAGACAATTCGCGTCCTTTTCTCACATTCCCCTGAACCCCACCTAGCGACGACCACTAATGCAGCTCTTCTTTTTCCCCACATCCCTGAGCAGCTGATGTCACATCAGGGTTCCATGGATCAAGCTCAGAAGTTAGAATTATGACATGTAATAAAGACACTTGGCCATGCAGCGAAGGTGACAGGATTTGGCCTGCTGGCCCACCGCCAGGGGTAACGGAGCCTGATCGGGTGTTCTTTTCCTACAGGCTGAATGGTGCATAGGAGGAAAAGAATAATCATCTGCTCATAGCAAATGCAACGACGCCAGCTTTCCAATGCTCTGCCACTGGCCAGGCTGCCCCACACCCTCCACCCACCAGAGTGATGCCAAAAGCATCCAAACGAAATGACAGTAGCCTGGCCCTTTTCATAATTAATTTGTTTCAAAGGTAAAATTGATAAATAGATTCAAAGCGGGAATAGACGAGGAGTAAGGCTCTTCGCTGTTTGTGAGCTCTAAATAATTCATTACAATAATCTAAATTCTCTCGTATCTGCTGTTGCAAACCAAAGCCTAAGGAACCCCTGCCACACTTTAGACACAAGCCAATATGCTGCATCCCCTACAAAATCCAAAGGTTCTCCATATATGAAAGGGACAGTTGTGTGTGTGAAGCAAAGAAGAAAAGAATCCAAGCTGCAACCTCTAAATCCTTAGGTCACCAGGGACAAAGGTGGGGGAGAGCTGTTACTGCTCTGTTTGTAAGACTATTCATTTTAACAAGGCACAGTGGGGGAAGGGTTCCCCCTGCCCCCCCTCTCGCTGCAAGCAATGGGGGCTGCCACTTTTGAAAATTAGAAAAATTCACATCAAAGACAAAATAAAAGCTAGACATGAAAATCAACTGCACACACAACAAGAAGGACAAATTAAAATGCAGTATGCTGGAATCATAAATCCAAAAATAAATATGTAGACAAGAGCTTGGAAAAGCCAATCTTCCCAATTGCGCTGTCCCAATGCAAACGGAACCTCTTCCAAAAGCTACCTATTAGAAGGCCTTGTTATTACTCCACTAATCTCAGTGCTCCATGCTAGCTGGCAGAAGGGAAAACTAATTTGGATCATCCAAAAATCATTTACATTTGGTTTTAGTTGCATTGTACCGGGGGGGGGGGGGTTGGCTACACATTTCCCTCCCTAATTAAGTTGAGTTTAGAATAATTTTAAATTTTCTATTCGCTCAGCACAAGCCAACTAAGGACTTCAGACAGTGGTCGGCTGGCAAGGGAAAAAAAGCCAGTCATGGATTTGGTTTTTTAATTGTCATAAATAAGTGATTCACACACAGCTAACTACAGTGACAGAATTAGTCTTAGCTCAGGATGTAAGTGCGATAGGCATCCAGTGACATCCAATACACGCAAGCGAAGGTGTGAGCAGATGTGGCCAAGGGTGATACAGCTAAGTGGGAGACCATGGTATGTCATAAAGACAGGGCTTTCTCATCAGCACCGCCACCACCACCTCCCCTTTCTTAATGTCATACCCTCAAGTTCTGATCCTAACCGTCTATCAAAGCAAGAGGCACTGTATTCCAATTCTGATTCTGGATATCATGTGCTTACTGTATCAAAATCATAAGGATAAATGATTGGATAAAGCAGACACGGGTGAACTGGGGCCAGACTCAGATTAAAGCACTAACAGATCCCACTGTCTGTTTCTGTGCTCAGAAGATGCTCGCTTTGCTGTTCCAGTCCTCCTGAGCAGTTGGTCTTTAAGTATTTTACTACTCTTAGATCTCGTGTAACCTTTGTCTTTTCACTCAAACCAACCATCTCTCCCCACCCCCACCTTTGTTTTGTTTTTATTTTTTATTTATTTATCAGTACAAGTGGGTTTTTGCTGTGCATATCAGTGAGCATATGCGTGTCTGATGTCCTTGGCCATCAAGAGAAGGTACAGAATACTGGGAACTGGAGTTACATACAGATAGTTGTGGACCGCCACCTGGGAACAGAACTCAAGAGACTCTCCAAGAATGACAGATGCTCTAATCTCTGGGCCATCTCTCCAGCGCTTGTTTGGTTGGTTTGTTTGTTTGTTTGTTTGTTTGTTTGTTTGTTTTTGAGACAGGATCTCATGTAGCCCAGGCTAGCCTTGAATTTTCAGTATACAGGAGGAGGATACTGAACGCCTAACCTTCCTGACTCTACCTCCCAAGTCCTATGATTACAAGGACATACCATCATGGCCAGCTTCATTTTCTTGCTGCTATGTGACCTCATGTGAGAAAGGCTGTGTGATCCTGTGTGAGAAATGCATAAACGCCATTCTGAAATTCATGAGAAATATGTAAAGGAATTTAGGATATATTAGGTGGACATGAAGTGACTTCTCCATGAGACCACCATCATTACAATTATAGATCTCTTCCAGTGCCCCAACTCCAAGTTTAGGGATTTCCTGCAGCCACCACCATTAGGAAAATAATTTAGTTTGAGACAAATCAATACATATAGTCATATGTATATTATCTTTGTTATTCATTTTAACACATACAAGAAAAATAGTTAACACTTTAGAAGAAAATGTAATTTACAATACATACTTTTGGGTACCTAGCAATTATATGGCAGGTGAGAATATGAGAAATGCGCATTTAAACTCGACTTGTCCTCCTATAGGCAGCAGATCACATGACAGTCATCACTACACATAGAAAAGTTAAGCTAAAGGTTTAACTTCTAAGGACCGAATAAAACCAATGTTACAGAATGGGGGTGGGGGAGCACTAACTCATCCCCTTCTGTTTCTGAGCCACTTCCCTAGTTTGCCAAGAGGCCACTCCATCATTGTCCCTCAAACAAACAATGGGGCTGCATCCATTTGCAAAGAGAATGAGGTTCACCCAGCATCCAACATCCTGTCCCCCCAAACAGGAAGTGAGTCACAGAGCAGAGGAAGTACCCTATCATTTTCAAAGGAAAAAGACACAGACTTCAGAGTTGACTCTTTATTCTGAAACAATACAACTCCTACACTAAAGCCATCTTTTGTGTTTATAATGACCCGTATCATTGTTATAAACATTTAATCTAAACGCTTTTCCTGTCCTGCAACTGGATTTGATTTTCAGGTAAACAGCGTATTGTAATGGGAGCGGCTGATTCCTAGTAACATTTTCTCTGTTACATTTCCAGCTAACAGTCTGTATCAGCTGGCTATCAATGTTGCAAAGATTAAAGGAAGGTGTGGTTATATCAACTTAATGAGCCATGCTTTTCACACACAGATAGGAAAAGCAAAGGACTGACCAGAATGTCATTCATCCTTGAAAAAGAAGATCCTGTTGTTTGCAACAATGTAGATGAACTCCATCATACTATATTACGTGGATGAACCAGACAAAGGGAATAGCTACTAGATCCAATTTTTATAAGGACTCAGAAGTAGTCCTTATAAAAATATAACAGACAAGATCAGGAAGCAGAATCTAAATTTCAGAATCATGCTAGGAAGGAGATGGGGAGGAGTTAGACAAAGGGTATAAGATTTGGCTCCTTATATGAAATGCAGAGATGCTAAAACAAAACAAACAATAAAATCTGGAAAATTAGGGCCTAGAGTTAATATTCTAGTGCTGCAAGAAGGTAGAGCTCATGCTAAATACCTGCACTGCAAAAGAAACAGATTTTCTTTAAAACAAAAAATAAAAGACATTTCAGAAATAACTTTAGAAGTGATGGATAAAATTAGTATCTTGATCACTAACATGAGTTCACAAGTCTTCAGTCATTGCCACCCATTCAAGGACTAAGCAGACACTCGTGCTAAGATCACTAGACAACAATCAATGGAGTCATCAAATTATATTAATTATTAAGTATATTATTCTTAAGTGCAATTTTTATATGTCAACCATAGCTTAATAAAATGGCCAAAAAATGAGTAAACAAAAGGTCTATGTGAGGACAGTGAAGGGAAATTGAATGTTTCTTTTCTGTTTTGTTTTTTAATTTTTTAAATCATTTTACATCCCAATCATAGCCCCCATTCTTCCCCTCTTCCCAATCCCACCCTTACAAAACCCTCCCCCCACTGCCCCTTCCCCTTCTCTTCAGAGAAAAGGAGCCCTCCTGGGGGAACACCTCACCCTGGAGCATCTAGTCTATGCACATGCTCTTCCACTGGACCCAACCAGGCAGTCTAAGTAGAGGGAAGGAGATCCAATGTCAGGGAACAGAGACACAGACAGCCCACGCTCCACTTGTTAGGGAACCCACATGCAGACCAAACTGCATTTTTGCTACAAATATGTCCAGGGATCTTTTTTATTTTCTTTATTTGTTTTTCCATGTGTATTCCTGGAGACTCTATTGCAATGTCCCTTCAGGTCCCAAATTTCAATGGCATAACTCCTCGTTTCTCTGTTTAGGATCTTCAGAACACGCTTATCTCACTACAGAAAGTTTGGAAAGCTAGGATATGAACTGTATACAAAACAAACAAATAGAAAATGCAAAAACCAAAATGCAAGGAGCTGGGGTGTGGCTCAGATGCTAGCCAGTACACATGGTAGAGTGGATCTGCCTACCATGAACAAAGCCGTGGGTTCCGTTTCCAGCACCACACAAATCTGGCCTGCTAGTATGTGCCTGCAATTCCATCACTCTGTTCAAAGTCTGGGCTAAGCAGAAGGCTCAGTGGGAAAAATGCTTGCTGTACAAGTTTGAGGACTCAAGTTCAAGTCCCCAGAATGCAAGTTCAGCTGAGAGAGGTAGCCTGCATCTCTAATCTGGATGCTCATAAAGCGGGACAGACCTACAGGCAGGAGAATCCCTAAGAGTTCATGGGTCAGACAGTCTGGAATACACAGCAGCTAACATTAGCAAAAGGATCTGGCTTCAAACAAGGTAGAAGGGAAGAATCAACAGTAAGATTCTCCTCTGACTTCTACATATGTGCTGTGACATTCAAGGAACCACACTCAGACAGGAGCACATACAGGCACACATCCATACACAAGAAATTCAAAGTCATTCTTGGTTAAACAGGGAGTTCAAGATCAGCCCGAGCTATAGGATAAATGAGCGAATGAATTTAAAAAAAAAAAAAGGAGAGATAGACAGACAGACAGACAGACAGACAAAAAACTTTCTTACCCAGGCATATAATCTTGACAATCACCCACTTCAAGAACTGAAGCCCGGCAGTGGCGCACGCCTTTAATGCCAGCACTTGGGAGGCAGGGGCAGGCAGATTTCTGAGTTTGAGGCCAGCCTGGTCTACAGAGTGAGTAGGATAGCTGGGGCTACACAGAGAAACCTTGTCTCGAAAACCAATGAAACAAAACAAAACAAAATAAAACAAAACAAAACCTGCTCTGTATAGAACATGATGTCAATGCTTAAAATTATCTACTGTATTGTGAGGGAGGAGGGCAAGTAGTGCATACCACACTTCCCTGCAAACTGTCACATAGAAAATGAGCAGCAGAGCCTGCAGTGGTGGTGCGGGCCTTTAATTCCAGTACTTGAGAGGTAGAAGCAGGTGGATTTCTGAGTTCAAGACCAACCTCATCTACAGAGTGAGTTCCAGGAAAGAAAGAAAATTAAGGAAGGAGGGAGGGAGGGAAGGAGGGGAAAAATAGCAGCTCAATGTGTACAATAATAGTTTTTTTTTGATCATTTGCCTATCCTAGTAGTGTGAACATTCAGAGACATGTTCATAGACAAAAATGAAAAGAGTTGGGTCAGATCAGCAATTGTCTCTGTCATGGTTTGGACCATAAATGTCTCCCATTGCTTGTGTGCTGAAGACTCAGTAACTGGATATACAGGAATATGCTATAGGCTATACAGGAAGTGTTGGTTAGGAAAAGATGCTGTTGAGGGTCATTGGGAGAATACTCCCAATGTACTTTGCTCTGGCCTTTTCCTTTTCTTCTTCTCTTCTGCTTCTTCCTTCCCTTTTTCCTCTCCACGTTCTCGCTCCCAAACTCCCTCCCTTTTTCCTAGCTGCCAGAGGCATCAACATGAAGCCACAACTGGAGAACTCCATACCATAACTGTTTCATGCATAAAATTGATGAAAATATTGTTAAAAAATATCTTTAGGCTGTATGTTCTAAGGCCCATATGGGGGCAGGGAGAAGCAAATTTAGTTCTCAAACTTGAGTCCCTGTCTAAAATATCAGATTATGTTTATGAAAACACCAAGACACAGAGCCAGTGAGATGAAGCGGTAGGTACAGTGTTGGCAAGCCTGATAACCCAAGTTCAATCCCCAGGGCCCACAGGTTGAAGGAGAAAGCCCAACTCTTATAAATCAGCCTCTCATCTTCACACATGTTATGTGAATGCCTACACACGAAAAGCAAATAAATAAAGAATAAGTTAAAGTACTCCCACCGTGATGTTTGTTTTGCTATGGGTCCAAAGCAATAGGGGCCAGAGACTTCAGAGTAAAACCGTGAGCCAACAAAATTTTTTCCTCCTTATAACCTGATTACTTCAAATACTTTGTCACAGCCATGGAAAGCTAACACATGCCTTGAATATTTTTGATGAACTTCTTGAAATCAGGATTGCATTTTTGAATGCTAAAGAAAAATCCAGATTAAAAACAGATTGATTCCAGTCAATGGCATGTTCAGGCCCCCTTCACAAGCCTGAACTGTATACCTTGATCAACCCAGCTGAAGGAACTCGGTGAGTGCAAACACAGAGAGCCATTGGCAGCTGGATAGCCCCAGAGGCCTGGAGCCTGAAGGATGCCTACTAATCCATGCATTCTTAGACACTCTGTGGCCTGGACAGGGTAACTTGGTATGTTAGTAGTTTGCTGCTAAGGAATCTGAAACCAGATTATAAACATACAAACTGCACACATACATGTTTACATAGACATGTAAATAGCATAATTTGGCATTCCTTATCCCAAGTGACAAGAACCAGAAGTCTTCCTGATTTTGGAATGTCTAAATACATGTAATAATAATATAGTACCTTGGGGAGAGGACCAATATTCAAACACTAAGTCCATTTATTTTTCATAGACATTTTACACGTGTAGCCTACAGACCATTTTATATGACATATTTAATAATGTCGTGCCTGAAACAAAGATTCATGGCATGGAATTTTCCACTCTTGGCTTCAGACTGATGCAGAACCTGTTTAGAGTTTGAGGCATCCCAAGTCTTAGATTTGCAGGTTAGCAATCTGGCCTGTATGTGTCAAGTCAGTGTTTGAGTCTCTCAAACTCAGATACTGTAAAGTATGAATATTCAAGATGAGCTAGCCACTTATAACTAAGAGGCTCTATGAGGAATTTACTGAGCCTGGGTTATGTGGAACTGTGTTAAGATAAGATTAAGCTTCACTGGCAACTTGATTCGATTTAAGGTCACCATGGAAACACACTTCTGGGTGTGTCTATATCGGCAGTTCGTAAAAGGTTTATCAGAACAAGGAGGACTCACCCTGAATTCGCACAGCAGCATCCCATGGGCTCAGATTCTGCCTGAGGAAAAGAGGGGCAGTTGAGCCCCAATATTTATCAACCTGTGCCCATGTGACCCACTACCTCATGTCCCATGTCCCCGCAACCTTTCCCTGCATGATGGAAGTTATTCTCAAACTTCAAACCAAGTCACTTTGGTCAGGAGTTTTGACATAGCAACACCCAGTGTAACTAATATAAGCGAAGTAGAAAGGAAAAGAGATAATACACACAGAAGAGGTAGTAAAGATTAACAATAAAGTGTGAAGAGTCTTGTACAAGATAAAGAAAAGAAAATGGAAGGTGTATCCATGGACAACATGGAAAAGAAGGGCTAAGTGACGTGGTCCTCACACTGCAGCCTGCTTTCCATTTGTTGGGGAATAAGTAATTTTGGTGACTTAGGATGGGGGGCTCAGAAAGCCAGAGCCACAGATACATCTGTTCATGCACCATACTGTTTCTATTTCAGGCCAGAGATTCTGTGCTCAACTCTAACAGAATCCTGCATTTGCTCCCTACTAGTGGTGATGGAGGCCAGAGCCAAAGCACAGGGAAGCATCCGTAGGTTTTATCATCATGACAGCCAAGGACAAAAAGTAGCTTTGGTATCTGCTCTCCCTGCCAGTGGTCCTTCGGGACCAACTTCCTATGTGAATAAAATCACAATGTTAAGTGAGGGTGGAGCCTGTTGTTGGGCAGAACCACTGCAGTCTCCTCCAGGTACGTGGAAAGGAAGAGACGTGTTTGTCTTTCTCAAATCTGCAAATTTCTATTACGTTTATTATCACAGGTGCCAAAAATATCCATTTACCCACAAGTTATTCAGGCAGACAAGCTTTGAAAAGTATTCTAACTTTGGGAAGAGAATATTTTCTCACATTTAAACAGACACCCTTGGAAATTAAATGTCACTCATATTCATCCTCCTCTCACCACCACCCCCCCGCCCCCCAAACTCCTGGATTGGTTTCTATTACAGCAAAATAATCCTGCAGTATTAAGTAAACCAAGCAGCTTGATTCTGTTCAACAATAATCACTAGCTTTGCTTCTTTATTAGTGGTTTTATAGAGAAACTACTTTTTGTAATGAAAAAGTTTGCTTCGGGCTCGATTCTCCCATACCAAGCTTCAGTTTGCGGTGAAACTCAGCAGTCTCGTTATGAACCCTTGAATGTTGGGAATCAGGTGACGGAAAGGCTGACACATTAGCCACAGCTGGCACTGAAAAAAAAAATCTTTCAAATATGTTCAACCCTCCCCTATGAAGTCAATCCCTAGAGCCTAGAATTTTGTGATTTTTTTTTCAACCATAAAAGCAAAACTCACCAGCAGTGTAAACCACGGTACCAGCTGAAAAGGTTGACCTCGGTCTAAAGGCATTCAGTGTTGACTAAGAAATGCATGCTTACAAGAACTTCCTGGGTTGGTTACTGGATGATCTGAGAAAGGAAAGAAATACAAAGAGTTCACGTAAGGCAAAAGCTTCACTTGACAGTAGAGAGAAAGAGGGTACACCGAGGGAAGCAACAGAGTCTAGCAGGTAGAGGTCAATGGCTGTTTGTGTTGAAGTCTATTATATTATCCCTAAGTTCACACTGAAGGAATGAAAGGGAAGTCTATGCCGGAGCAACAACTATGAGATAACAGTAAACTCTGACTAAAGATACCCAGCCCCCGGCAAGACAAAGCAAAGGCAAGCAAAGAAGCAACTCATGTGCTATCTTCATGGTCAACAGAGCTCATCGATGCAATGTCTATAAACGGCCAAACTTTGTAGACTGATGCCTGTTTCCATTTCTAACGCCTTTGCTAGTCCCCAAGCCATGTCACTGTTAGTCTCTTTCAGGTGCACTGCCAATCCCGAGGCTGGAGAAATAGCAGAGATGATGCACACTATATTTGAGCTGGCTTACAGTTTCCTATGCCCAATTAAGCTTATTCAGCAAAGACAGGTAACCACTTTCTCTTTTTGTGAATTCCCCAAGGCAACCTGTCTTTAGCAAAACCTAAAGTGGGTCCTCAGGATTTTGAGAGTAAAATTGCTTAGAAACAGGGTTTTTTAAAAATCCCAAGCACACACATGCACAGATAATGGCCTATATACATATAAGTATGCACATACACACACACATACCATACATAGATAGATCCTTATTCACGTTGTAACACATAGTGTATATACACACATGCATGCACACACACATACATATACACCTTAATGAAAAGTTTTTACTCTACCTCATACAAACAAACAAATAAAAAGTCATGGAGACTGGGGATATAGCTCAGCAACAGAGCACCTTCCTAGTATACACAAAGCAATACACTCAAACACTAATGCTGGAAAAGAAAAAAGAAAAACTCACAGGGAAAAAAGAGTGGGTGTATAATGAACACATATGAAACTCACATAGGAATCACTTCTACGGGAAAAGAAAAAAGAAAAGAAAACCCAAAAAAAAAAAAAAAAAAAAAAAAAAACCAAAGAACTACTATCCATCTGTGCCTAGGACACACCCCAGTCCTGCCATGTACTCTACTTCTCATACACTGACTTCTTTCTAAAGTCCTGTAAACACTGATACCCTCTGTAATTGATTTAAAAAAAAAAAAAGTGCTGCTTCCTGTGTGCAAGTCTTCCCTGGAGGGCCACCAGAGTCACGCTGTGCTCACCTCCCTAAGCTACTTTAGTCTCACATACAAGGTTGGTGGGAACATTACCTTGCAGTGACTACATACTGTCCAGTTCCCCTGGTTTTGGAAGCTAGCCTAACAGCAGCCATCAGGGAAGCTCAATGCGCATGTGTGAGTATTTAATAAATTCTGTCTCCATACATCTTGTCCTACTGATGGTAAAGAAGGCCAAAGAGGTCTAATGAGGAGTGCTGGTGTGTTCTCACGATTCCATGGGTCAGATACCACCATCTTTCCCAGTCCTCATTAAGCAATGCAACTCTTCTGTTCCCTAAACATGACATTAGCTGTTGGGGAGCTGCGAGAGGCCTGTGTAGAGTCAGGCCACTTCCTGTGAGAGAGTAGCCTCACACTACCATCAGGTAAGGACCAACACTGTAGGGGGACACTATCCTGACTGTGGGAAAAGAACTGTGTACACAAAGCTATTCAACCACAGGGCTGGAAGAGACTCAAAACAAGCCAAAGCTTAATTAGTGTTGAAGATTTCCCGGCTGGGATTCATGTCAGAGTTCAAGGTCCAAAACCATCACTAAGGACAGTCCATCCATCCCAGAGACACAGAGCTGGGGCTCTTTAGAATTCTTCATATAGTCCTCCATGTTAGTCAGTCTTCCCACTGTGTGTGTGCGTGTATATATATATGTATATGTATGTATATATGAGTGTGTGTGTGTGTGTCTACCTGACACACACACACACACCACTGAACTCCCAGCCCTGATAAAACCACACGCCTCCTACTCTCTGCTGCTCAATTCTCTTTCCTTCTCTATAAATTGAATTAATGAGGAGTTTTCTAAAAGCATACATTCCCTTAAAGGCTCTATTATTTTGAAGTTAATGGTTTTGACAAGGAGCCAGGCCAAACAGGCCCAAGCAGCAATAACTCTTAAAACAACTCCAAAACTTACCCTCAAATGTCACCAAGGCCCTGTGCTGATCTTTCCTCCCTTTGATTATTGCTAGATGCTTTCCTCCCTCCCTTAACATTTTATAGAGAACTCAAAAGCATCAAAGAAACCAGCAAAGGACAAGAAGATTGAGAGCCATGTTCAATCTCAATGTTATGATTTTGCTTTTGCCTTCCTACAACACATTCTAACCCCCCCCCCAAAAAACCAACATAATCACAAATGCTGTGTCACACAAGTCAAAACAGCAAAATATAGCTAAAGAAAGGGGGAAGGACATTTTGTCATGTTTATCCAATTCTCAGCATTCATACTTGTCATATATGATAGGATAATGATTTAAGTATTTAAAAATTTATCATTATTATTATTAAAAATATTGTGTGTGTGTGTGTGTGCGCGCGCACAAATGGCCCTGCATACCACAGAGTACACAACCACAACTGCAGAAAACACAGTGAGAACTCTATCTCCAAAGAATAAATGCTCAAAGGGCATCTCTACATACATGACCTCATTTCAACATACACAGCAGGCAAAATGAACACAACAAACCTTTTCAAATTCCTTAAGCCTAAAATTGAGAGGGGGGAAGCAGACACATGTTGATAAATGGGTTCATCTTTCCTGAAAATAAAATTTAAAATAATAATTTCTGGAGAAAAAATTGTGTGCAAATTTCTGTGTCTGCAAAATGTTCTAGAAAAGTTGGGCTGATGTACAGAGTTTAGTTTACATGCCATGCAGAAGCGGAAAAGAGAAACACACGGAACAGAGAGTTCCAGAGCGGGAGCCGTGCAGGGTTCAGTTGGTCAGTCACTCGTACATAGCATAGTGTAAGAAACCACACTTGGGGGCTGGAGAGATGGCTCAGCACTTAGGAGCACTGACTGCTCTTCCAGAGGTCCTGAGTTCAATTCCCAGTAACCACATGGTGGCTGACAACCATCTGTAATGAAATCCAATACCTTTGTCTGGTGTGTCTGAAGTCAGCAACAGTGTACTTGCATATAAGAAAGAAAGAAAGAAAGAAAGAAAGAAAGAAAGAAAGAAAGAAAGAAAGAAAGAAAGAAAGAAAGAAAGAAAGAAAGAAAGAAAGGAAGCAAGGAAGGAAGGAAGGAAGGAAGGAAGGAAGGAAGGAGAAGGGAGGGAGGGAGGGAGGGGAGAAGAGAAGAGAAGAGAAGAGAAGAGAAGAGAAAAAAGAAAAGAAAGGAAGAGAAAAGAAAAGAAAAATAAGAGAACCCACACTTGATCGCCCAGAACCCACATAGAAAGCCTTGGGAACAGTGGCACACCTGTGACCCCCCCCCCCCCCCCGGGCGATTGGGAGGCTCGGTCCCATTAACAGACATGGAAGAGGCGCATTGGCCTTTCAGATGAGAACACTGAAGCTCAGGAGTATTCAGTGACTGTCTAAATTTAGTTTTTATGGTCACAACGAATACCCAAGGCTGGATTTTAAAAGAAGATTTGCTTAGCTTTCAGTTTAGAAAAATAACAGGTCGCTACATCTGTATGGCCCTGCTTGATGGCCTTGGTGAGACTCTGGCATAAATTAGAGCAGATGAAGAAACCATGTAATGAGACAGGATGCCACAAAATCAATAGTCAGGATTCCTTTTTATAAACCCCACGTCCTCACAAGTTCACTCCTAGAGAGCAGCTCCCTCAATGACCTAATGACCTCCAATGAACCCCAGTCTTAAATATTTTACCCCCTCCCAACATCACCACATTTCCAACACACAAACATCCGGGGAACCCTCCCAAACCATATCACACTATACCAGGGGGTACAACATATAGCTTCTAACTCCTGGGTAGCAGTTTGCACATGGATACCACTTTGCAGTTTACAAGAATAAAGAGGACGAAAATTTACAATTAAAATTAAAAAGTATGTTTACCAAGTTAGGAATAGCACATGTGGATTTAAATGGGGAAACAGGTAGTGAACTTGCTCCTATACTGAAATAAATAGGAAGCTGAAAAGATTGCTCAGTGGTTAAGAGTATATGCTGGCTTTGTTCAGTTCCCAGCATCCATGTTTGGGTGACCATAACCACCTGTCAACTCCAGCTCCATAGGATTCAATGTCCTCTCCTCCGGCCTCTGTGGAAACTGCACGCATGTGATATACATGCATATAGTCAATCACATACACATAACACATATGTAAAGGAAAAATACACCTAAGAAGTATTAAGATCAGTATAAGCACATATCTAAGATGATATGCTTTCATTTAGTAATTGTCGTTTGAGTCTGACTTTGCTTCTGCCCTACATTACAGAGATTTGCCTGGTCCATGGGAGAAGGATGACTCTGAGGACTCTAGATTTATGATGTTGCTGGCTATTAGTGAAAGCATCCTCAGCAAAGCATAGCATGTTTCTTACTGATTCATCTCTCTGTAAGGTAAGAGTGCCCAGCATTCTACAGTAGGGAAAGCCCCACCATGTTTGACATGAGCTCATCTGCTTCAAGGGCAATTCGTGTGCACCCACTTAGGAGCAAAGTACAAGCGACCGAGTAACAGGAGTTTTCAAGCACCCACATTAACTATGTGCACCTATCCCAGCAGCTATTACTAAATCAATCAAGAGGTCTCTTTGGCATTGGCAGGGTGGTTCAGTAGATAAAGGCACTTGCCATGCAATCCCTGTAACTCCTGCAGAGATGAAAGGAAAATACTGACTCCACAAAGTTGTTCTCTGACTGGCCCATGTGCCCCTGCATACATCATACACACAAAAGGTTTATACTAAATAAAACATTCTAAACAAACAAACAAACAAAAAACCAAACAGGTTTTTTTTGGGGGGGTAGAATTTTTTGTTTGTTTTTGTTTTGTTTTGTTTTGTTTTGGGCTAATATTAGTTAAGCTATGCCTCTCAAAAGTCTTGAATTCAGAAGTAAGACCTAAAGTCCAAAGTTATAAATGCTAGGGCATTTCTCACCTACAAACCACCTAGCATTTTTTAGTGCTACCATGGTTCCAACAAATTTCCACTAGCTTGTTCTTCCTCACCACCATTCTGTGCAGGGACTAACATCCAGTACTTAGCATCCAGCACCCACATCCAGCACCCAGTATGTGGTACCCAGCATCCAGCACTCTGTATGTGATACCCAGCATTCCAGTGATCTTTAAGCACCACAACACCTATGAACCTGGTACTCTTTCCAGCCCAGAAACAGAAAGCAAGCCACTACACAGCAAGGGCTGAAAGACCACAGGCTTTTCCTTGTAGAATGCTTAGGGTTCTAGATGGCTATTTATTTCCTGATTTATGGGGACTGAAAGACTCCTCATACTTGACACTGCTATTGCCACACTGATGCAGACAGAAGGACCAAGATTCTGTTCCCACCAAGGGACTAGCATCTGGATGAGATTACCCACAAAACTAGGATGAGCAAACCAAGAAAATCTGACTCCCACACAGCTGGACAGGCTGCTAAGACAGAGTAGGGAGGCTCCTTCCAGTGAACAGTAGTAGACAGAAACATGAGAGGGCCCAGCCAATGGCTGTGCTTTACCATCTCTGGAAGATCCCGTTCCTGTGTCAGCACCTAGGGGGGTAACCTCATTTTGCCAAGAACTTACTGGCCACCCAGAAACTTAGAACACTGTCTGATGTAATGTTTCTTCCCATAAGCCTTGAGATGAGGAAAAACCATCACCTATTTTGACCTAGGATACAAAACTTGATACGATAAAAGTAGCTGCAAGAACTTAAGGCGAGCCTCTGTTCCAGGAAGGACTCCATGAAGCTCTCTTAAATGTGTGACTTCCTTAGGCTCACATGCCTCACATCTATCTGCTGACATGAAGGCAAGAATAGCCACCAGCTAGCATGGGTCTGTTACCAAACCCAGTCTGTATACACCCCATGCAACCTCAAGGAGTTCGGCCATGCTCTCCGCCTCATAACACACTCCTGAATTCATATGCCTACTCTATCACCTCATCCAGACTGGATGAAGAAAATGTGGTACATGCTCACAATGAAATTTCCTCCATCCCTAAGAGAGAATAAAATTATGGCATCTCCTGGAAAATAAATGGAGCTGGGGTTCATTGTGCTAAGTGAAATAAGCCAGGCACAGAAAGATAAATATCACATTTCCCTTGTACGAAGGAGCTGCATTAAAATGTATATAAATGCATATATCCAGAGAACATAAAAGTACAAAAGGGACCACAAGACAGGAAGAGCAGAACTTGAAGGGGGCTGGGGCAACAAGACAGGGTGATGAGATACATGTGACTGAAAGCAGAAGGGACGTTGTCTGGGAAAGAGTGAAGTGACCAGCAAGAGAGGGAGGTAGGAGGCAGGAGAGTGCAGAGATGGAAAAAGAAGAGCAAAGCATAGTCATTTATGTATGAAAATGCCCTATGCCATAATGAAATCCATTGCTTTGTAAACTAAATTTTTTTAATTTAACAAAGAGCAAGATAAAGCAGAGAAATATTTATTAAAGTATTTTTAAATAACCACATATGCATGATATAGCAATAGATGTAACTACTTTCACATATTAAGTAACCAGAAATAATTACAACTATACTTTCAAAGTCATAATGTGTAACCATAAGATCAGCAAACGGAGAACTACAGACCGTTGTATAAATAAAGTTTTATTGAAACACACAAATGTTTCACCTACTATAGCAACTGAGTAAAGTCTTCGGCTAACAATTTTTCATGACCTAAGCCTACCTGTCTGTGTCAAATTAAGTTCGTTCCTCCTGGGGATATGACTCAGTTGCAAAGAATTTGCAGAGCATGAGGTGAGTTCAGAGAAGGGGAGGGGAGTAGGGAGGGGAGGAGAGGAGAGGTGAAAACACTGAGTATCCATTCTGTGCCTTAGCTTCTAGTCTCCCACAGACCAGCAATAGTGAAAGGCTATAGACAATGGATGTTGTGCGCACACTAGCTTCTTTTCTGACTTACACAAACCAATGAAGTGGCTTTCCCCACTTTCTTCCCAGGTGTTCAGTGTAAAATAACAAAACTCACTTTTTCCACAATTAACTGAAATCTCCAGAATGTCTTACTGGAAACGTCAAGTCTGTGTCCTTGGGGCTAGCAGTGTAGCTCATTTTCCAGAATGTTTTTTTTTTTTTTTTCCTGAACTGCACACAATTTGGGCATTAGCCCCAACACAAAGAAAAAAACACAAACAAAAGTCATGGTTTCACTCCTGACCCTGAGACGACCTGTCTCATGAGGGAGGAGCTTTGGTTTACACTCGAAAAACCCAGAACCATTCAAGAGATCCCTCAGATGATGACTGTCATCAATTCTGACACCACGAAATTCCCTTTTAGAAACTGTAGCAGTGTTTCTACTCACACTGTGTCCTAAGCCCCACCAAGCCCAGCTTTACAGAGGGCATGTCCACACTGCCAGATCATATTCAGAAGCCCCCGATGTTACACAGCACCGAAATGTCAGCCTCGATCAACACTGGACATTAATGGCACATGATCTGCTCATCCAGGTGGCAAGTACCAGAGGCATGAAGTTGCTGGACTCATAGCATGTTACACTGGTATCTCTTCAGGTTCTCCCCACTCCTGTGTGCATCAACCTACCACACCCTAATGGATAGAAGCTGCCCCACTACAGAGCAGGCGCAGAGGGAAACGAGGTCACAGGCTTTCTGCTTAGCTCCTGCAAACTGCACTAAGAGACTGGATCCAAGCCAAGTCACACCGGGAACACCCCCCCACCCCGCCCCCCAATCAGGAAGCAGACCCAGACACATGAGGAGAAAGGAGAGTTTGAGACTAGCATGGGCTACACAGCAAGACTCTGCCAAAGGGGGGGGGGGGGGGAGAGGGAGAGAGAGAGAGAGAGAGAGAGAGAGAGAGAGAGAGAGAGAGAGAGAGAGAGAGAGAGAGAGCTGCTACCTAGAAAGGACAATACTGACCCAGAACCGCTTGGTGGTTCTCCAATGGGCCTGAGAAAGACCTGAAAGGTGCTTGTTAAAGATTTCAAAACTTCCCCCAGAGGTCTCTGACTCAGCAACAGTGGGAGCCAAGGATTAACAATTTGATCGAGAGCCACAAGTGTTGAGGTACTGGTGGTCCCCAGGACCACACCGAGAGAGAGAGAGAGAGAGAGAGAGAGAGAGAGAGAGAGAGAGAGAGAGAGAGAGAGAGCCCAGCAGAGAGCCCAGTGCACAGAAAGAGCCAAGAGGGAGGTGAGCCAGGCCTTTGGAATTCTCAAGTGGCTTAGCAGTGTTTACAGTCTAGCCCAAGTGTAATGCCTGCAAAGTTAAAATTTCACCAAACAGCCACAGGCAAGAAGAAGGTTCACATGAAAGTCCTGGCAACACTAATGGTGGTAATGGTATTTCTTGAAACAGGGCACTGTGTCGACCTACCTGCCTCTTTTTAAGATGTTTGCAGGCCCTGCCTCTTTGCTCTCTCTTCTGTGGGGTAGGAGGCTCTCATCTCTGCCTTCCTTGGAAACAGTATTATTCCCTAGGAAAACTGTCCCTCTTTACTCCTGTCTGTCCTTGTACAACTGACATTTGCAGCCTGGCATGGTGGACCATGGCTGGAATCACAGCACTCAGTAGGCAGGGGCAGGAGGACCAACTGCAAGATGCAGGCCACTGAGGGCTATAGAGTGGACTGGATGCTAGCCTGGGCAACTCAGTGACTCATGTCTCAAAGAGAAGTAAATAAACAACTGGGGCAAGGAGTGTAGATCAGTGGGTAGAGCGCTGGCCTAGCAAGCACGAAGTCCTGGATTTGATTCCCAGAACAGCTTCATTCCTACAGTCCCTATGCTTAGGAGGTGGCAAGAGGAGGATCAGAGCTTCAAGGCTACATATCAGGTTCAAAGTCAGCCGAGGCTATAGAAGACCCTGCTTTTAACTATCTTTTGAAAGCATTGCATTGGGTGCAGCAATTTTATATTTTTACTACCACCCATGGTTTATGTGGTGAAATTTATGCAAATATAAATAGGAAAAACGAACAATGAGATGGTGAGAACACAGAATCAAATTAGACACACACACACACACACCTGCACATACTCTAATAAACATGGGTGGCTTAGTGGGTTAATTGTAAAATCAGAGGGGAAAATCTGAAGAAAGGACTAACAAACTATCAGTAAGAGCTGATGTACAGGGAACACAGAAATAGTCTCAGCGAAGCAAAGGTATTACTTAATGGACTGCTACTATCCCATTAAACATTTATAAAACAGGAGCATTTAGTGAAGGGCTGTCAAAAAGCAAGGGCAGAAACCCACTCTCCAAATTCCCAACTCTCCTCACTAAATCAGGCAAATTCCCTCCACCACCTGAACCAGCTGACAAAGCCCAGGCTATTTTCTGTGGTGCTTCTATAGTAAGTGCTTTCAGGACAGAGTCCATGCTATAAGCACCCATTAACATTTAGGCAGCTTCATAAGTACCTACACTGCAAGGTCAGACCAACCCACATTCTAACAAACTAGACACTCCCAATCACAGGCCACAAACTGGGCCAATATTTACTCGATAATTTGACACTCATTTACCTTTCTTTTCTCCCAGAATAACATCATTTAAGAGTTTTTTTTTTTTTTCCTCCCCTGTGACAGGAGATAGTAGTGTTACCAAGGACCAAGGAAGATAAGCAAGAGGGCTAGAGATACTGAGCTTGGAATCTGAACTAAACGTGACCAGAGAGCCTAGCCACTGGCTCGTTGGTTTACTCACTCCCACCGACTGCATTGACTGCACAATTTATCAAATGCTTGTGTATCTGCCAGGCACAGTTCTTGTCTGAACAGACAGTCAATATCCGTGCCAGACAATGCTTATGTTCCAGCAGAGAAGCCAACAATAAGCCAGTCAGCAAACAAACATTAGTGATCAGGCAGTGTTAAGTCTAGGAAGGAAAACAGGGTAGGGAAAGGGGGAGAGGGGAACGAAGTTATCTGGGAGCCAAAATTGGCATTTTAAATAGAATGGCCGAAGAAAACTTCTCTGGAGACTTTGGGTTAGACTTAGGATAAAACCATCAACGAGTTTCAGTTACATAGATAAACTGTCACTTGCTTATACTTAAGTGAATTGATGTGGATCATGGGAATACAAAGAAGAGAGGCACAAGGGCAAACTAGTACCAGAATGGTCAACCAAACAGGAAAGGGGAATGGAGGGACAGGCAGAAAACATGCCCTTCATTGGCCCCAGTATCACAGACATGCAATGGCTTCATGAAATAGGTCAGAGAGACAGAGTCAATGGATCTGAGGAAGCATATTATTTTTATACTTTTTTTTTCATTTTATTTAACTTGCTTTATGTGTATGGGTTTTTAGCCTGTGTACCATATTTGTGCAGCATCTGCAGAGCCAAGAAGAGCCAGTGGGACAGCCTGTGCCAAGAGTTGCTAGCAGTTGTGAGCCATCACACAGGTGTTTGGAATGGAACCCTGGTCTGAAAGAGCTACAGGTATTCTTACCATGGAGCTATCTCTGCAGTTCCAGAGGCATGTTCTTTTAAAGCTCCCTTTTCTAGGGGCTGGGAAAATGGCTCCACAATTAGACCTAACATACGCTGTTCTTGCATTGAACCCAACAGTGGATCTTAACACCTATGCTCAGGGCTCACAACTGCCTGTAACTCCAGCTTCAGGGAATCCACGTCCTCTTCTGACCTCTGCAGATACCCACACTCATGTGTGCAAACCCACTCTCAAACTCACTCGTACACATGATGAAAAAATAAAAATAAGCCCTGACATGGGGGGCCGGGGAGTGTTAATCCCAGGACTGGAGAGGCAGGCGTAGGAGAATATATTAAGTTTTAGGCCAGCCTGGTCTGCACAAAAAGCTCTAGTCCAGACAGGGATATAGTCTATTGATATATATATGCTATATATAGTCAATAAAATAAAAAGAAATGAAAACATGTTTTCAAAGTTATCTTTTCCAGAATAATCCCTGAATATAATAAATGGATCACAGAATATTGTAGTTTCTTGGTGTAATTATGGTAAACATAGAAGACATTATAAATAATGTATGGGGGCTGGAGGGATGGCTCAGCAGTTAAGAGCACTGATTGCTCTTCCAGAGGTCCTGAGTTCAATTCCCAGCAACCACAGATGGCTCACAACCATCTGTAGTGGGATCCAATGCCCTCTTCTGGTGTCTAGTGTGTATGAAGACAGCTACACTGTACTCATATAAATAAAATATTAAAAAAAGATTTATGAACAAATAGAGACTTCTAGTCTTTATACAGGATGAGTAAGCATGAACACTTTATAAAATTCTAGTGTCTGAACTGGGGATAGAGCTCAGGGTGGGGGTTGGGGGCTCACCTCCTCGAGATCAGTCTGGGATTAAAAAAAAAAGTTTTTAAATGTAAAACTATCTTTTTTTCTAAAGCGAGTGTCTTACATTAAAGGACAGGAAGCAATCACTTTAGATGTTTGCGAAGAGAGTGAAATAAGGCTTTGGCATTTAAAATGAAATAAACATATGAAAAATCTACAGCCACAGAAAAGCCATAATCTATTTCAGATTAAAAGACACAATGAAGTCATCGCTTTCTAGTTGCTGTGATTAGAGTTTGGGTAGAGCCTCAATCATTTATGCTTTTAATCTGAAACTGGTCCTTAAAAGCTGTAATGAATTAAACAACATCCCACCCACAGAATCAATTGTAAAATACACTGTAACTAAAAGCATAATGACTCAATCTGCTTCCTTCCTCGGTTTTCCATAATCCATTTGACCCCCTTCCTGTCACCTAATCTAATCACTGGCTCTCTCTCCATTAACTTAAGACTCTTCCTCTTATGCTATCTGAAGTCACTGCACTTGGTCCTCCCAGAGTTGAGGGACAATTTTATAGATGTCACTATATGAAATTAAATTGTTAAAATGTAAAGTAGACACTGATTGGATTCGTGGCTGTGTATATTCCAAGAAGAGGGCGGTGCTGGTAGACACAGAGTCTAGAGGGAAAGTCTAAAACCATTTCTGGTGTGTCAACAGTTCAGAAGCAGCTGAAATATTCTCAGAGAAAGGCATGCTCTCAGGGTTGATGAACAAGGCCTCTCAGGTCTCCGAATCCCTTCAACCTCACGGCTACAACAGACAACAAACAGCATACTGCATTCTAATTCCAAGTCATGTGCACAGGACCCTCACCTGACCACACTGCTGCCTTTGGCCCTTATACTTATCCAAAACTCAAAGATAAACACGCTGCCCAAACCGAGAACCACAGACCTGAAAAGCAGTTTTTGGTTTCATCCAAGACTAAATTGGTCGCTGTGATAAACACCTTATTTTAAAATAAAATCAAGGATACAGATAGCTCAGTGGCATAGCATTTGCCTAACATTTGCAATCTGTGGTTGTATCCCCAGTGTGGAAAAGAAAAAATAGTTCCAGCCAGGTGGTTGTGGCCCATGACGTTAATCTCAGCCTTCAGAAGGCAGAAACAGGCAGATCTCTGTGAGTTCAAGGCCATTCTGGTCTACAGAGAGAGTTCCAGGACAGCCAAGGCTACACAAAGAAACTCTGTCTAGAAAAACAAGCAAGCAAGTAAACAAACAAACAAATTCTTCAAATAAAACAAAAGCCCCCTTTCCTGTGGACTTGTCCATTTACAGACATGGGAAACAACTGCCCTGCTTGGTGAACACCCCAGAACTGCTATCTATAGGCAGAGAGAAAAGGAATTTAATGATGTGGGTACCAAATTAATAGTTTTATTCAGATCTCTGCTACACATTAAGAGTGGTATACAATCTTTGGCTGCATATGTTGCAGAGGATGGCCTAGTCAGTCATCCGTGGGAGGAAAGGCCTTGGTTCTATGAAGGTTGTATGCCCCCAATGTAGGGGAATGCCAGGGCCAGGAAAAGGGAGTGGGTGAGTTGGGGAGCAAGGTGTGGGGAGGGGATAGGGGGTTTTCGGAAGGGAAGCCAGGAAAGGGGATAACATTTGAAATGTAAATTTTTTTAAAATCTAATAAAAAGTAGTAATTATTATTAAAATGAAAAAAAAAAAAGACAGTACAGACAGTTAAGTATAGAATGAGGAGCCGAGTTCAATCCCAGAACCTATGTAAAACCCAGACGCTGTAGCATGCATTACAATTCCAGCACTGGGAACCCAGAACCAAGAGTATGTATGCCTAGGGTTACTAGCTACACAACTTAGCCAAATCTCAATCTTCAAGTTCCATCAGAGAGCCTGTCTCAAGAAGAAAATAATTGCAGAAGATAATGGTAATGGCATCTGGTCTCCACAAACATGCCTACACAATATGCTCATATGCACAAATAAACACAGCACACAAATATATACACACAAACACAATGTGTACACATGGTTTTAAATTCTGAAGTTATACAGAAAAAGAATAATTTGGCCAACAGACCTACTTAAAGATTTTGATATGCTTGAAAAATCACTGTCATGGAAGTGGACTGGTTAGCAGCCAGGGTGATTATAGAGAAGAACTAAGAGAGGAAGGAGGAGCAACAGAGAGTTCAATTAATTGTTACAACTACATCACTAAAACCTGGCAATGCAACTGGAGAGATAGCTCAGTGGTTGAGAGCGTATAACCTCTCTTCCAACAATCCTGAGTTCAAGTCCCAGCGACCACAGGGTGGCTCACAACCATCCGTAATGAAATTTGATGTCCTCTTCTGCTGTGCAAGAAGACAGAACACTCATTCGTGTGTGTGTGTGTGTGTGTGTGTGTGTGTGTTTGTGTGTGTGTGTGTGTCTTTAAAACCTAACAATGCGTTTGCTACCTGGTTGCTGCCAAACATCCACCTCTACCTAGCAAATGAATCAATTAATTTATCTAAAACTCTCTCAAGCCAAGTGAGCTATTTCTTGGACTCTGTGTCTTTTAATAGTATTGATAGCCATTTGGATATACTAACAGGACTTAAGTTTATCAGCCATGGGAGCCTTTTCATCTGGGAAACTGACCCATGTATGTAGGAATACAAAACAGGTATACAAATCCAACATTAAGATGATAAATCAATATCCAGGGAGAGGAGATGGGGAGAAGGATTGTGGGAAGGGGTGACCAGGAGTGGGGCAGTGAGTAGGATACAAAGTGAATAGGTAAAAACTAAATAAGTAAGTAAATAAAGCAAAAAAAGAGATAATAAATCATAAAGATACTATACTGTATGATTTTTATTTGCAACAATTTTATAATAAAGTTTGAAACAAAAAATGTAAGGTAATAATAAAAATAGAATATAAATACTGCTGGGCGGTGGTGGCGCACACCTTTAATCCCAGCACTTGGGAGGCAGAGGCAGGGGCATTTCTGAGTTTGAGGCCAGCCTGGTCAGCCAGAGTGAGTTCTGGGACAGCCAGGGCTACACAGAGAAACCCTGTCCCCCCTCCCCCCCAAAAACAAAACAAACCAAACAAACCAAAAAAAGAATATAAATAAATAGAATTAAATGGAAAAACTAACAAAAAACCAAAGGTGTATATATACAATTTTACCGCTTAACAAATTGCTATACTAACAAGACAGACATGTCTAACATAATACAATCCAGAGACATGCTAATTTGATATTTATATGCTGAGGAATGACAGTAGGAAGAAACTAAGTATTTGTCTTCTGTAATTAAACCATTATGTTTCTGTAAGAACAGAAAATGTATGCATTTCTGCAAACACAATATGCAAATATGCATTTACATATTATATGTAATATGTACATTATATATGCACATACACTGAATTTACAACATATAACAGCCTTGAACCTGAGCTGAGGTGTTTCATGCTGTATCCAGTGGTATTGCACCATGCTTCCACACAGTCAGCAGAAACTGTACATACTGTGTGTTCAGAGTCGAGGCTAGAGTGAGACCACGTGATTCAGTCCCAGCAAGCACTGCCAGAGACACCGCTGATTTGTCACATGTTTGATATTTTTAAGTTTGTGGCCATCACACATTCAGAAACTTTTCACTGTGGCCAGAATTTCCCAAACCCCATCAATGACATGAGCCACAATTTAAGAAGCATCACTGTACATATCCTATGGTTAAACACAAATTCTATCTCTAACATTTCTACCAGTAAATGTAGAAAAGACTTAGACAGACACTTTATCAAATAGGACTCAGTACTGCAAGTAAGCACAAGAAAATATGCTCGGTCCTAGCTATCAGGGAAATGCAAATAAAGTCGATAATGACATATGACTTCACCCTCATAAAAGAGAGAGCGAGAGAGGGAGAGGGAGAGAACAGAAAATGCTAGTAGGCATATACAGGAGATGGATTACAGAAAGATAGCTGGTAGAAGTGTAAGAGAGCACAGATACTCTTGAAAATGATGTGGTAGGTTCTTATAAAAAATAAACACACAAGCTGGGCGGTGGTGGCGCACGCCTTTAATCCCAGCACTCAGGAGGCAGAGGCAGGCGGATTTCTGAGTTCAAGGCCAGCCTGGTCTACAGAGTGAGTTCCAGGACAGCCAGGGCTATACAGAGAAACCATTCATTATTCATTACAGAGCAACCAGAACGCATGTCCACATGAAAACCTGTATATAAATGTTCATTGCAGCTTTATTCATTAATAGCCAAGGTTTACCAACAGTCCAGATACCTTCACCAAGTGGATGGTGACACCAAGTATGGTCCCTCAAGCCATAATACGGTCCTCTGAAATAAGGAGAATGGATGACCTGGATGAATCTCTGGGGAACTGCAATAATCCTAAAAACATAACCACCAAAGAACTATGTGATTCCAGTTATGTATGTAAAGATTTTGATACAGAGAACCAATTAGTGTCTGCAGAAGCAGAGAAGAAAGTGGAAGAAGGAGGTGGGTGTTGCTGTCACAATACAACAGAAACGAAACATAGTCACAGTGCTGTTAAAAATACAACCTGCAAAATATGACAGCTATACAGAAACACACACACACACACACACACACACACACACACACACACACACACACACAGGTTAAACCAGAAGGCTCAGGAAGCTCAACAATCCCATCAGAGCCTAGACTTCAGTCTCGTGAAATGGCATCGTTGAGAACACCTGGGCAATGGCTCTACAGTATGATGTCTTACAACATTACATTTATTAAGATATCAATTAGGAATCAGATGAGTAACAAGTATTTGCAAACTTAGCTATTTCAAGACAATAAGGGTAAAAGTTTTTACTCATTTATCCTCATTCTAGGAAGCCAAGATGGAGGAAGGAAATCCAATCTCAAAAGATGTCCTCTCACCTCTGTCATCAAATATACTTAAAATAATACTAAAAATAAAATAATAATAATGTATTAACTGTATCTGTTTTTTAAAGTCCATTCATTTTCTCCACATGATTGGTTTATCCACAGTTGCTAGTATTTACATAGTGCCATGGGGGTGACTAATCAAAGTTAACTTTATGAATGGAAAAAAAAAAAAAGCCTTAAGCAAGAGAGTCCCTTTTAGCACTCACACGTGCATGAAGTTTTAATACAGACAAATCCACCCTAAGAAAACAAAACAGATCAGAACGTTGTGTGCCTTTGGGAATAGGAAGGCAGTGACTGACTTTACCAACCACGAAAATGGTTAGCTTCTCCATCCTGATGGGAAGGCCTGGCTAAGCAAGTGTGTACATCTGTCAAAACTGAAGCGATCCACCAGTGAGATTTGTGTCTCTCCATGTATGGAAATCTCCTATGTAAAAATGGAGACAAAGACGAAATGAGGCTTAAATTACTGACTTGGAGACTCTGGGCCTGTGGTAAAACATCATGGCTTTAGTTATGTGAAGTCACCAAAGTTAGTCATTAAAATAAACTTAAAATGATCCTGTCTCTTTCTTTTGCACTCTTTTCAAAGAAAGGAAATTGCAATCAACATAGTTACTATGAAGCGAATTCATATATTTTTTTAAAAAGTATCATTAAATCAGACTAAATTAAATTAAAACAGATGTAATTAAGGCCCTCTGAAAGTCATTCTGGCTAATACTTTGTTTACATGGAGTATAGATGGAGCAACTACTGACCTCCGGCGCTTTAAGCTGTTGCTATATTAATTATTACATGTGCTTTTTATATTCCAGCTCCAGATATCCTCTACAGGTCTGTAGCTAATGTTTGGCTGCAAGGTTACTTCAGATAAGTCTCAGCTCCCACAGAAGGAAATGAATCCCAGGGTACCTACCCACGTATGAATATGGATGCGCACTGAGTGTAAGCAAGGGGTGTGTGTTTTTGTCTGCTCACTCTTGACTTTCCTCTACTTAGGATATGTATTTGTTTATTTGGACAAATCTAAGAGATGGATGGTGAACTGTTCTTACTTGTAATTATACCAGCAGAACCCAACCCTATCCACTTAATAGGCTTCCACTGCAGAGACATGTCTGCTTAATTGGCCAGACAAGTCAAGACGCTGATGGGAATTACTGCTTGACCCTAGGAGCGATTCATACACAAGATAACAACGTTAGACATTTCCAATGCCTACTATCCATTAGGTCCAGGCTCTCTGTAACTATCTCACTGGTGGCTGATGAGGCTCGCTCAGGATGACAAAACTGATCACATCCGACAGCTTGAATGTCCTTTTCATCCAGGTTGCTTCTGAAAGTTACCACCAGTTTGAATCTTCACATCACTTCAGTCTTCGTCCTGACACTCCAGTCTTACACACTGTCATTCATAAAATGCTACAACCCCTATGATTAAACTCTGTTCATGAAGAAACAAAACTTCAAACTCTTCCCCTAAGGGTGAGGTGTAGTAGCAAAAGCCTGTAATTGCACCTCTGTGAAGAGGCGGAGGCAGGAGGATTAGTGGAAGTTCAAGGCCAGCCTGGACCAAGCCTCAAGTTAACCAGAGTTATAGAGTTAAGACCCTATTTCAAAAGTAGAAAGGAAGGGGGTGGAGGTGTGTGCGTGGAAATTCCTTCTCTCTGTGTTGATATGGGGAGGTGTCTCAAAGCAATTTCACCAATCACTTTCAAATGAAAGGTTTGGATAAGGTAACAAACCACGACAGCCAGATTACACCCTGTAAAGGCTACCAACCAGGATAGAAACAAAGAGTCCTCTGGCCCTTTAACAAACAGCTAAAGATGTTCTTATCTGTAGCTATGTTTTTTAATCGTACCTGTACCTCCCCAGTGGATAGAAGAACACACTGTACCATGAATTATTATTTTTATACTCAGCACTTCTTCAGAACTGAAAAAGATCCATTAGGGAATCTTTTGCTCCTTAGACTGCCGAACTTGATATGACCAGGAGGCCAATGAATGCTGGTATTTCAACAAACTCAATCTTTTAATGACAGGTGTCAGGGAGAACAGACAGATACATAGATACATGGGAGTCACAACTATCAAGCTGTCCAGGATCTGTCTCCATGTCTTCAGTTCCTCCTCCTCCTCCTCCTCTTCCTCCTCCTCCTCCTCCTCTTCCTCCTGCTGCTGCTGCTCCTTCTTTTGCTGAATTTACAAGACAGCATGTCTGAAGTCTCAATCCACAGTTAAGATATTAAGTGAACCTAACACAGCACAGCACACACAGAGGCACAGGAGATCTGGCGCTGCAATCCATCTAGGCCTTTGACAGCCAATGTTTTGTAACCTAGATAGAGTATGGGGTAGAGTTGGGTTCTCTCATCTCTCTTTTCGAGAGAGCATGAAACATTGGCTGATTAATGAATTTATATTAAAGCAAAAATGTTGCAGAGATGAGAAGCCCAAAATTCTTCACTGGAGCACCCTATTGATGTGGAGAAAGTTCACAAAAAACCAAAACCAAACAAACAAACAAAACCCTCTGATTTTGGACAAGAACCCCAAAGTATACCATCTTGTTGTAAAAAAGAAGGTCCCCACAGTTGAGCTCAGAGCCTGTATTCCTCAGTAGTTATCTAATCCAAGTCCAGCTGTCTCCTCTTCACCTCCATTGCCACCAAAAGGACATCAAGATGCTCTAATCTGTTTGGTCCAAATGGGTAAAGTATCCTCTATGATTATGCATGCAACGTCCACACCCACCACTTTGTCATAAATAGTACATGGGGCATGCAAAGACACCAAGCCTCTGGGCACACCAAGCACAAATAAGGGACCTGGCTGCAAGCTGATGATTACCAGTGGCTAGAAGACATACCTTAAGAGTTCTGTGTGATGGCTCAGACAGTAAAGTCCTTGCCATGCAAGCTTGAAGTGAGTAAGCCAAGAAAGCCCAGACTGAGTGTTCATTCTTGACATGGGAAAGTCATCAATGCATCAGACCCACAAGAGGCAAAGCCTTCCCCATGTGAGGCTCAGAGATCAAGAAAAGACTTCCTCTGGTTCAAGTATTGATGCTGACATCGTGTGCAGAGATTATCAACCACAGCTTCTTCCTCCCAGGATGACTGTGGCCTGAGACTGTTCACCTACAGGATCTCCTACAGAGATTAGCAAAACCTGCCTCCTTGTTCAGCCATTAACCATAAAGCCACCTCCTCAATTCAGATCTAAAAAAAAAAAAAAAACACACACACACACACACTGAGTTTCATGATTGTTTCATGATGGTATGTCTCCATTATGACATGCATGGCCTAACAGAGCCCAACTTTTCTGTCCATGAGCCTGTGTGCCTCCTCTCTCTTCAGTCCCTCATCAATCCAGCCAGGGTTTGGGGACAGGAAAAAAAAATAAAACACACAGATGAAGCAGACAAAGCCTATAATCCTTTGGGGGTTGGGGGTGGGAGTGGGGAACAGGAGGATCTCTAGGGCTCACCAGCCAGCCAGTCTTGCTCTATCATTAAGCTCCGGGTTCAATGAGAAACCTCACCTGAAAAAGTATGGTAGAAGGAAATTGATAGAAGACATCCCAGGCCACTCATGCACATAGTGCACTAATTCTTACACATATACACACAAAGAAGCACGAATATATGGATGGGTCAGCCACTGAACGCACATCCTTGAAGGCTTGGGGTTTTGAGCTAGTCTTTGCTAAATAAGAGCTGATGTACCTTATCTGATGGGAAAGGCAGACTCTTGGCAAAATTTTGTCCAACTAGGACAAAATAAACACAAACAGATTATGTACAAGATTAACCAAGTGGACCGATATGGCTTTAGCAGAAGCTTTCAATAACTAAGGTGAGAACAATGGCTGCCATTAAATAAAAAGGGAAAATTGAGAAAATTATTCCTTTACTCATTGAGTAATGATTTTGTTTCTCATATAATGAAATGGAGGGACATATTGCTTTATGCATGAATTCATCAGCCCTTACTCACCGACCACTGACTCTGCATAAGCCACTGTTCTAAGTTCCTGGAGAACAGAATCAGGGCAAGCATACAGGACTCCCCCCCCCCCCCCCGCCCCAACCGCCCCCAGAGAAAACAGCCTTCAGATAAAGAGTTTGATTCATACACATTCTAAACATAAACCGTGACGTCATTTCAATTCCTTTCCTCAAACCACAAAAGACATTTTCAGTTCTGTAAGTTAGAAAACTTGATCTGCCAGAGGAGGCAGGAATTCGGGCAGATGAAGGATGTCTTCCCACACTTGAGTCCTTCTACTGTCTTGTGGATGCCAAGTTAAGAAACTGACTGAATGTGCATGTCGAGACTGTGAAGGCCAAAGCCCACTTGGTAGGAAACAAAATAAATCTCTTTTCTGTGTATTTGTGAGCTATGGATTTTGTTAAAGAATAGAGATTATATGGACAACAGGCCAGCACTGCCTGAGCTTCAGGAAGCTTACTTTTAAGATGTATATGTATGTGCACATAAGTTAATCATGTGTGTGTGTGTGTGTGAATGCTTGTGGAGGCCAGAGGACAGCCGCTAATGTCATCTTTAGGAACACCATCCACCTCTTCTGATACAGGGCTAATGGACACAAAATGGTTGCACAGAGAGTTCCCATGGATCCTCGTGATTCTGACTCCCTGGCGCAAGACTTCCAAGCATGCTTAGGTCCTCAGACGCCTAAGTTATCTCTGCAGACCAACTCATCCCCTTTTTAAGACAGGGTAGTCTCATGTATCCCAGGCTATCATAGAACTCATGGTCTAACACAGGATGTACAGGTGTGCTAATAAACACCTTAGTCCTAGAACTCAGGAAGTCCAGGTGGGAAGATCAAAAGTTCAAGGTCATCTCCAGCTGTATCCTGCACTAAAGGCCAACCTGAGCTACATGAAACTCTGTTGTCATCGTCATCATTGTCGTCGTCATCATCATCATCCCAGAAAAGAGGGCTCGACAGACAGATAACTCAGCAGTTAAGAGCACTCGCTATACTTCCAGAGGACCCAAGTTTGAGTTCCAGCACCCATATGGTTGTTCACAGTTTGTCTATGATGCCAGTTTCAGGGCACCTGACCCCCTCCTCTGCCCTACCAGGCATGCGTGTGGAGCACACACATACATGCAGGCAAAGCACCCCACATAGCAAATAAAATAAATTTAATTTTTAAAAGATAATAAAAACAACAAATAAAGTGCAAAAACAGGGAGAGTGGGATGGAGGGAGGGATGGAGGGAGGGAGGGAGGGAGGGAGGGAGGGAGGGAGGGAGGGAGGGAGGGAGGGATGGAGGGAGGGAGAGAGGAGGACGGAAATGAAGGCTGGTTGGTTTGAGCCTGAGCAGTCTCACCTTCTCCACAACACTTTCTCGAGAAACCTCGATTTCAGCTCTTCACAAGAATATCAATGAATAACAGAGGAAAGCTCCCGTGGATCTCAACGCTGCCCCTTGACATTCCATTCCATTTAGAGAATGTTGCAGTCCATACATGCAAAGTACTATAAAACACTGCGTAGTGTTTATACACCACAGCTCACCTACTGGATGAGCCAGAGCCCACTTCCCAAACCAGCCACCACGGGCAAATGGCACCACACAGTCAGCCGTGCAGCTCACTCTGCTAACAACGTGGTAGTTCTTAAACACTCTCATACGCACAATCAATACCTACGGCCCTACACAGAAGGTTCTTATTCAGCCCAGGATAGCACAGATGCTCCACTAGGGAATACTTTGGGTTTAATTGATCCTTAAAAGTTAATTGGTGATGACCTCTGTTACAAAGCTTGAATCTTACAGGCATTGTTCAAAATGAGAGTAGATGATAATCCTACAAACTACCTGACACTGATCCTTGAAAGGACAGAGATATCAACAAAGATGGGAGATAAGGGTAAATACAGACAAGAAATAAAACATGGTATGGCTTCCAAGGGTTCAGCTTCACAGCTTTCAACCAAGGGAAAGGCATTTAGTAGAAGTTACACTCCAAGTTTGGGTCTTTTCTTGGATTTGTGACATGTAGCATGGTCTTCTTCCACAACAGGCACTGACAGTGAAGTTTCCCTCCCGAGGGGTGCTGTTTTCAAGAAAGGGAAGCCCTACGGTGTGCTGTGTGGCTGAACTGGGATGTCTAGTGGGTCACATTTGACTTATAATATTTTCAAATGGCACATTTATTAAGACTAACCCCATCGAAAACAGAGGATCACTCCCCTCACAAACAAACACACTCAAACACTACCTCCCACTAGAATTACTAAATGAAGCATGATGTTCCAGAGACTTCTTTTCCCCGTAATCCTTGGGAATTGGGATAATAGTGGGGAGATAAAAAGAGAGAGGATGGAGGAGGCAGCTCAGTGGGTAAAGTGTTCACAAAGCATGCAAATATGAGGATATGAGTTTGGAACACCGACACCCTAACATTTAAAGAAAAGAAGGGGGAGGGGAGGGGAGGGAAGGGGGGAGGGGAGGGGAGGGGAGGGGAGGGGAGGGGAGGGGAGGGGAGGGGAGGGGAGGGGAGGAGAGGGGAGGAGAGGAGAGGAGAGGAGAGGAGAGGAGAGGAGAGGAGAGGAGAGGAGAGAAACAAGGCCTGGCTTGCCCATGCCTGTGATCTAAGCACTAGGAAAACAAGGGAATCTAGAGAGCTTACTGCCAATCCATCTGGTTAGTAAATGCCAGGTTCAGTCTCAGAAAATGAGGGCAATAGAGTGAGATATAACCTCTGACCTACACACTCACATGCACAGCCACACATGCAGACACTGGATATACACTGGGAGGAGGAGGTGGAGATGGAGCAGAGATTTCCATGCTAAGTCTAAGTCCTACACTAGGTCTGTTTAGAGTTAATGAGAGGAAGAGAAGGAGTATGCACTCACATCCAGCTTGTGCCATTTCCTTCGGTGGAAAACAGAGAGACAGATGTGAAACTTAAGCACACGAATGGCACGGACTTGACACCATCAATCCACCACACGTGTAGTACTACTTCTAGTTCAGATGCTCTTGGAATGAAGATACAAAAGGATACAGAATGGGTACCTCTGCACCATATGTCAAGTACAGCTTGATCATTCCAGACAGTAAAGGCTTGAGCCAGCCACTGCATGTCGTATTCAAGAGAAAGCTGCTTTCTAGGTAGCACATTTTTGGTTAAAAAAAAACAAAACTAAAAAACAGCGATTTTAATTTGCCATAGTATATTTTATAGACATCTCTGAACAATTAAAAGCATGTATTGAGAACTGAAATTGCTCCTGCCTGGTTGCAATTTTTACTGCCAAATATGGGGTCCACAAGAAGCACTTAACTTTAAAGGTGACCTCTGCTTTCTGGTGATGAGTCATCGTCAAGTAAGCGTCACGGATAGTCTCCTGGGCAGTGAACAGTAGATATTTGGCAGTGGACAACTGAAGGAGATGGAGGAACAAGAAACCAGAAAAAAAGCAGAAGCATAATGGGAGTAGGGAAAAGGGAACTTCCTCTGAATCCAAGAAAAAGAAGAGCTGAGCGCTTCAGCAAAAGACGGAAATAAGTATTTAAAATGAAAGGCAGGGATGAGCTGGAGGCTCAAACCTGTTATCCTTTGTGTGGGAGGCAAAAACACAACTGTCATGAATTCAGGGCCAACCAGGGCTACATAGTAAGTTCCAGGGTAGCCTACATGGCAGAATAAGAACATTACATCATTATGAACAAAACTAACTCTAGTTGCTGGGTATGGTGGTACACACTTGTAATTACATACGAGGTGGATACAGGATAATCAGGAGTTCAAGGTCAGCCTCAGATACATGGTGAGTTCAGGGCCAGTCTGAGCTACCTAAAATCCTGTCTCAAAGAAAACTAAAAACAGGAGTAGGATTCACCACATTAAAGTAGAACTGGGAGAGTTCTCCTAGACTGAAAGTCTTATAGACACGAACAAACATAAAACAGTAATTCTTGAAGATTTAAAAAGTCTTTTAAGATTTGTCATGTGTATGTCTGTCTGTGTCTGTGTGTCTGTAATTGTGCCTATGTGTGCATGCTGTATATGTGTGTCTGTGTATGCGTGTCTGTGTCTATGTATAAATGTTATGTGTGCGTGTATCTACATATCATATGTGTGGGAGGTGACCACAGAGGACAAAAGAGGGTGTTGGGTCCCCTGGAAGAGCCACTTTCCACCCACTAAGGTTGTTGAATTCTCACACTCATTGAACCACGTCAGAAAGTAAAGTAGACAAGAGAGTCATTCCTCACTACCTCATTATATTTTAATAACGGTTACATGTTAGAAAGGGGGGAAAATAGGTGTTTGCTCACTGTGGAAAAGCTAAGGAGAGGGATCATGAAAAGAAAACACTTGTATGTGCCCGTGGCCTGCATTCAGCTACTGATCATATCCAGGTTCACATAAACGTACATGCTTTGCAGAGATAATGTTGCACATGCAGGCTCCCGTTTTCAATTATGCTTTCCAATCTAAATTTACAATGCTGCCTACCAAGGAAAGCAAGATCTCAGTGTTTAACATTTCCTCATAGACTTTCCACTTCCATACCTCTCTCTGTTGATAGAAGATAGAAATGTTGACCTTTTATATTAAACATGCTTTCTACATAGAGATTTCATGTGTGCATCAATAAATTAGAAACAAGTTTGCTCTACCTTGTTTCAATGCCTTTGGGTTGTTTGTTTGTTTGTTTTTTGAGAGTCTTATCTAGCCTGTGCTGTCCTCAAAGTCTGTATAATGTAGCTAAGGCTGCCCTTCGACTTCTGATCTTGGTGCCTCTACTGTGAAAGTGTTGGGATGACAGGAACGTGCCACGATACTGGGCCAAAGTGTATCTTTTAAGGTACCCACAAAATGCAGTGCACACACTGTGAAATTAATCACTGAAGTGACAGCTCTGGTCTGGAGAGAGAGAACTCAGCTGGTTAAGTGCTTTCTATGCAAACATGAAGACCTGAGTTCTATCCCAACTCACAAGAACAAAGCCAGGCATGGTGACAGGCCTCTGGAATTCTAGTGGCCAGGAAAAGGAGACAGGAGGATCCCTAGAGCTGGCTCTCCAGCTAATCTTGCTGAAGCAATGAGCTCCAGTTCACTGTCCCATGTTCAGTGGAACCACTACCTCAAAAATAAAGTGGAGGGGACTGCAGAGTAAAGAGACTGCCCTGGGGCTAAGAGCACGCAATGTGCCTGCAGAGACTGAGTTTTGTTCCCAGCACCTATGTCTGGTAGTTCATAAGTGCCTAACGACCACTCCAGGGAATCTGACATCTCTGGCCTCTGTGAGCACTGCACTTAAGAATACAAACTCATGCTCATGCATACACATCTATACATAATATAAAATAAATAAAAATGAATATTAAATCTAAAAAGTAATAATAATTAAAGAAGACACCAATAATAACCAGTCTCTGGCCTGTATGTACACTCGCATACACATGACCCCATACACATGCATACACACCATATACCACACACACAAAACAATAACAATAATAAGTAACCTCTATTACTAATAAGTAATGTAGACCAGAGTTGGAAGAGCCTGTGTTTAGCATACACAAGGCCCTGGGTTCTCCAAAAACAAAAACAAATAAATGTTATTAATTGGCCTTTTAAGTTCTACCATCCCAGGGCCCCAGACTCTGTGTCATGCTTTCATGCAAGAGCGTGAGAGTTACTTTGCTTCCTACAATACAGCTGAGGATGCTTTCTCGAGTTGTTCAAGCAAATACAAGCCACACATGGGGTATTAACAGAAAGAAAATATTGAAGGGGGATAACAGAACTGGTTAACCATGCCCTAAGGCCTCTACCACTAGTGAATTTTAGAGACATCTTAACTCACTACTCATAAATGTCCCTGAAAAAAAAAATATTCTCTCACGTTAAGTGGAGGAAGAGACACAGGTCAGGTTTAATAGAAGGCCAAGGGAAAGGGTCAACGCAAGAGCAAGAGTTCACAGTAAAGCCAGAGCAGAGGGGGGCCAGGCACAGCCTTTCGGATCTCAGACAAGACAGGGGAAGCCCTTCCCTCTGCAGCCTTCTCCTTTGCATCCGCCCTCACCTTCAGGTCTGAAGTAAACCTGAGCCAGGAGCCTCCTGGTGCAAGCAACCCTCTCAGAACTTAACAGTCTCAGGTTTTAAGCAACTCTTAGAGCCTCAAGGTCAGCTAGGGTACACACACACACACACACACACACACAAAGAGGAAAATAGGTCGGGAAACAAGAAAAAAGGAAACAAGTCACTTGGCAAACCAACCTCCACGGAGAATTAGCTTCTGAAAATCTTCTGAGCAAACAATTCACACCATAAAACAGCTGCTGCTTGCCATCTGCGGGTCCTAATCAACACACGCACATACACACACACACACACACACACACACACACACACACACACACATATATACTTCTGCCCAGTGGTACCCTGGCTCCTAGCTATTTCCTGTCCCCTTCAACCTCCTAAGCAATTCTTGGTCAAAAAAACGAAGTCACAAACTTACAGGCACTGACAGTGTTTTCCTAGGGTAGATTCTGTCCAAGACGTTATGACAGTAACAGAAAAAGAGCAAGCAGGCCTTCAAGTCCTGACGTCTGCTCACCACTTTCAAAAACTGGCTCCTGACCTTATTCTCACTTGGGTCCTTCAGGTCCAGTCGGTGAACTCTGGACCTTTACTGGACCAGATCAAATCATTTCTAGAACCACTGTACCACATTTTATTTAGTCTTTCTGTTCCTCTCCCCCAGCCTCAAACGAATGACTCTGTGCCAAAAAAAAAAAAGCGGGAGGGGGGAGAGAAAGAAAAAGTTGCTGTTTGAGAGAGTATCAGCATGCTTGATTCATGCCAAAGTTTACAGCATAGTTCTATCCTGAGCCACAGCGAGGATGGGCCGTTGTGGGGGAGGGAAATGGAGCCAGGCAGCTGTTTTTTCAATAAACTCTAGCAGAATCCCGCCCACTTCCTGCACTGGCTTCAGGGACCCCAGCAGAGAGGAGGAGGAGGCAGCCAGCGAGATCTTCCTCCTCCAAGACTCAGGCTACTGCCTCCCTGGCTCGGACCCTCCTGATCCACCCCTGAACCTCAGGAGGGCAGCCAGAGGGTTTGTCCCAGCTCCTTTGGATGTTTATTTCTGGTCTCCAACTCCCAGGAGAGTTTCACCTCCTCTCTCCCTAATCTTAGCCCTCCCCACGCTCCACCCTCCCCCGCCCGTGTATCCTAGCTCTGAGGCACACCAGGCATGACTGCAAAAGCAGGGAAGGGAAGGGAGTGCGTTTCTCATCCCACACCTTCCAAGAATATGCTGGCCTTCCCTCTCTGCAGCTGTGGTCATCAGTCCCTCGGCTCCTCAAGCCAGCCTTTCCTCAGGCAAAGCCTCTGAGTTCAGTTTCTTTTCTGGAGTGGGAAGGGAGGGCAGGAACATGAGAAGGCACGGAAAAGCTGCTGCGCCCACCAAGACCAAGCAAGCGGCTCAGTCAGCCCTAAAGCTTTAATTTGTTAACTTAGAAACCCCTGGGGCATTGCAATCAAAGGAGGGCTCCACCCAGCAACACCTCTGATTACTTTTTTCCCTTCTAGTGGGCAAGTAAAGAAGAGGGGAAATTAGGACAACCGTGTGCAAAACAGAACTACTCCATAACACGGACTTGGCTCTCACAAGGTCCAGATTACGGACTCAACACCTCCATGCCTGTCCAAATGGAAAGAGAAAATACTCAGGGTGCAACCTAGATCCAGCTGCCCAGACAGCCTGCCAACCAGAGCATCAGTAAACCCCAAATTGCTGCTCAGGCCCCAGATGGCTTTTTCATTCCTTCTTTCTTTTTAAAGTTCTTTAGGGTTTTCTAGTTCATACTGGTAAACTGACTCTTTCATATCCTGGTTTTAATATGCGCGAATCAATAAGCAACAAACCCTTGGTGTGAAAGGGTCTGGTATAAGCATAGAAGTTTATACACAGTGACTGTGCAAGAAAATCAATCTTTCTTTTAAAAAGTCTCAGATCTTTCATAAATGACTCAACAGTAACCAAAGAATGAAAATGATTATGTCATAGTTCTGTTAATGATTGAAATATAAATTAAAAAAAAAAATCAGGCTCGAGGAGATGGCTCCGTCCATAAAGTCCTTACTGAGCAAGGGCAAATATGATGTCCTCAGTCTGATCTCCAACACCCACATGAAAGACAGGCACAGCTGTGTGCTCCAGAAATCCAAGAGCTGGGGAAAGGAAGGTGGGAGGGCCCCAGGGCTCCCTAGCCAGCTAGCCTGGCTCAACTGGTGAGTTTGGGCTCCCAAGAAAAATCCTGTCTCAAAAAAGAAAAGGTGGGAAGCAACTAACAAAAACATTACTTTGACCTTTGACCCCAGGCACATGAATATAATCACCTACTCCCCGCCTCTCCCTCCCCCTCCCCTCTCTTCCCCCCCTCACCACACACACACACACACACTACATGAGTTGGCACATAACCAACCCTAGGTCACCCTGTATTTCCAAATAGAGAAATAGAGATCTCATATAGCCTAACTCACTGACTTCCATTTAAGTCAAACAAAAAAGGCTGAACTGTTTCAAAAGGCATGAAACACCAAAAGATAGGCAGTCTTTTATGATTTGGCCTAATATATCAATCACAATTGTTGGCATCAAAAATGGTATTTCTCAAAAAATATAGTCTCAAATAGATGATGCATACCCTTGCTACATACAACTCAGGTCCCACTGCACCCCCACCCCCACCGTGTATAACACTCAGAAACACTGTCTTTTCTCAAGCTAAAAGAAGTTAAGACCCAATAATGACAACTCAGAATTCCAAAGTACTGCTGCGCTCTAAATGAAGAATCTGATTTTCAACCTCTTATCTCCCTTCTTCATTCCTAGGACCAATGAAGCACAAAAGGAGGGTAGGACAAACAAGAATTTAAATAGAAGACCTATTCAGACTCCAGCCTTCTACTCTGAGGTCTAGGCCGAGGCTTCAAGAGCTGAGCCAATGAATCCGTAAAATGGACCATTCCAGTACAGAGGCTAATTAACCTCTACTTTCCTTTTGATGGCAGAAGTTAGTCAAGGTGTGGGAAACAGGAAGTAGATTTACAGTAACAGTCTTGGATGGCCAGCTACCTGAGTTCTTCCCAGTCCCTCCAAGGTCACTATCCTGGACCTGCTTACTGATTCCCATCACTAGTGTATACAGAATTATTTACAGCCAGGAAATCACATTTGTGAACTTAATATGAAGTGTTTGCTCACAAATGAACTAGAATCTAAAGCTGATAGCCAGGCACGGGGGTGCATGCCTGTAATCCCAACACTGGAAAGGAAGAGGCAGGAGGAGTATATCAAGTTCTTGGGATGCACAGTCAGCAAGAGAGAGAGAGAGAGAATAAATAGAAACGGGGAGGAAGCTATGTATCTCAACCCCAAACAAGCAAACAAACAACTCTAACAGTATCTCTGGGTCTTTGGATGGCCTTAGAATTACTTAGCTGCCACACATTTGAATTTTCCAACAATGGTTATTGCTAAGGTTTAGCCCAAGTGTTAGGCACTTACTCTCTAGAATGCCACCACTAGAAGGTTCTCTGGGCCCTTGGGAAAAGGAGCCCTATGAGTTGTCCCATATGTCACTAGCAAACATGCACCCAAAGGGAATTATGGGGTCCCAGCTTCCTCCTCCCCTTTTTCTTTCTAGAGTGTGAGATGAGTAGAGTATTTTGCCAGGCTCTGCCTTCCATGACTGTCCAGTACTTACTGCACAAAAGCAACCTTGTTAAAGCATTTAAAACCTAATAAAGGAAAGCAATCTTACATTCAATAAAAATGTTTACCCTATTTAAAAAAAATTGAGCTGAGAAATGACAAGTTTTAAGTCTGCTGTAATGTGATTATGGCTACTACTAGCAAGACAGGGAGTTACTCATAATTGGAATTGGAAACTAAGGAGCAAAACTCCAGATAAGACAGAATCCCAAGGACCTGGCGGTATCTTCTACCTAAAGAATCTCCATCAGTCATCACTAGTGACAGGTAGAAACATCTCAGCCAGCCTATCAGTGACTAATACTGGTGCCAATTCCTTTGCACTAAAGGGGAAAAGATATGTTTCTGGATGCAAAACACAGTAGTACCATGTGATCAGAAAGACAGTTCATTGGAAGTAGAATAATACCTGTCAGCAAATATTTTAGCGTTTAAGTGCCTCAAATGCAGACTCTTCGGGATGACCCTGAAATGCCTTTCATAGAATCAGTCCGTTCATTTCTCTGTCGCCTGGGAGTTTTCATGGGTCAAAACCCAGAGAAAGAGGAGGAGGAGGAGGAGGAGGAGGAGGAGGAGGACGACGACGACGACGACGACACAATTGAGGGGCTCAGGGTGCAGTGATGCCCTTTCTAGGACCTTCTTAGAAAAGATGGTTCCTGCATAACATCAGAATGAAAGCTTCCATCTTGGGACCTCAATGACAGCTCCACTCCTAAGAGCAAGGGGTTAGAAATGCTTTCTGCATTAACAAGGCAAGCATTTCCAAGTCATGATTTTCCAAAAGAAAACAGAGAGGCCAGGCGTGGTGGCACACACCTTTAATCCCAGCACTTCAGGAGGCAGAGGCAGGCGGATTTCCGAGTTCGAGACCAGCCTGGTCTACAAAGTGAGTTCCAGAACAGCCAGGGCTATACAGAGAAACCCTGTCTCGAAAAAACCAAACAAAAAACAAAAAAACAAAACAAACAAACAAAAAAAACAAAAACAAACAAACAAACAAAAAACAGAGAGAAGGACATATGTGAATGATACACAAGGTCTCCTCAGAGGTTTCTGTCTACCCAACAGTCACACTGCTTATGTGAACCAGCTTGCTAAGATATAAACGTGATGCCCTTTACAACATGGCATACACTTCTGTATGGAGCCTGGCACCTGAGGCTTTCATGTTCCTGAGGGAACATGATCTGCCCCACCCTAGAGTCAGGTGAGGGATGGCCCAGAACACCACATACAAGGCAAGGCAGCTGAGCTTACCTTGAAGTCTGAATACCTGTTCAGAACATGAAGAATAAAAAATGGCCAATTCACAGTTCCCGGTTGCAAATTATCTTACAAAATGATCATTTACTTAATAATTTCATGTTGGAAAAGGAAGTGCATGAAAGACCCCAGTTTAAGTAAAACAACAACTGCTGATTAATCATCTGCATGGACCAGACACCACAGCACTGCATTTACACGTTTCTTCATTTGATTCCTACAGCAGATCAGGGGATCGTTATGACCATGATTGTCACCTGCTAGAATCCTGCTTGAAGCTTCTATAAACAAAACAGCCAAGAGCAGCCAGGCTAAGGTGCACATAGCAGTCAACATGTTTTCTGTAAGTCACTGTGGTATGAGTCTTTCAAAACCGGGCAGTGTACCAAAACACCAATCCCACTACCAGGTTAAGAAAAGGGGGGGTGGGCTAGGTTCCCAGGTGACAGAAGGAAAGCTTTAGCTGTGGAGTCGCAGGGAAGAAAGCTACTTTCTCCAGTCAGGGTTTCTATTGCTATAAAGTGGCACCATGACGACAACTCATTCAATGGTGGCTGGCTTACAGTTCAGAGATTTAGAACATTGTCATCATGGTGGGAAGCATGACTACATGCAGGCAGACTTGACTATGGAGAAGTAGCTGAGCCTTCTACATCCAGATCTACAGACAGCAGGAAGAGAGACAGTGGGCGTGGTTTAAGCATCTGAAACCTCAAAGCCTACCCCCAGTGACACTCTTCCTCCCACAAAGATACACCTCCAACACTGTTACACACTTCCCATGAGTCTTTGGGGGCCATTTTTATTCAAGCCACCACTGGGGTGAAATCTTCATTGGAAACTGAACCCCAAATTTCTCATTATTATGTACCATTCTGCCTGAGGCTAGGAAGCCAAAATGAAATGGTATACTAGATGCTCTGTAAATATTACATTTCTTCCCCCTAGTGCCCCAGACTCCCACTACATCTCCTAGGAACCAGAAACTTTATCAAACCAAACCAAACCAAACTCTATGTTTTGGAGAAGTTACATTTATGGTCATAAGTACTTCTAAATATGCTGAGTCTCTGAAGGGAAATAATAATTATCATTTATTCACAGTGAAGAGCTCATGTTTGGAAAACTCTTTTTGGCTCTGTTTGATTGGATTTTGTGCTTTGTTGTTTTGTTTTGAGACACAGTCTCTGTGTGTGGCCCAGGCTGGCCTCTAACTCACCGTTACCCTTTTGCTTCAGCCTCCCCAGTGTTTGGATTACACACCCTAACAATCCACTTTGTTGTGTAATCTTGTGTTTCAAAAAGCCATTCTTAAGAAGCTAGAGAAGGCTAGGGAGATGGTTCAGTGGTTAAGAACATTCCTTTCTTTTTTTTTTTTTAATAGAAATAGCTAACTCTGACAGTGGAGGCCTATAACCCCAGCACTTCTAAAGCAAAACCGGGTGGTTTCAGAATACTATACCCCTGCCTCACCTACCAGGTTTTCTGCAAACATCATTTTTAAACAAAGTTACCATTGGTAACTTTTTATCTACACTTGGCTGTGCATATTCTTTGGTACCATGGTGTCCCATCTTTACATCCCAGCACCTAGAGCTGGAGAAATGGCACACATGTTAAGAGCGGGGCAGTGGTGGCACACGCCTTTAATCCTAGCACTTGGGAGGCAGAGGCAGGTGGATTTCTGAGTTCGAGGCCAGCCTGGTCTACAAAGTGAGTTCCAGGACAGCCAAAGCTATACAGAGAAACCCTGTCTCGAAAAACAAAAAAACAAACAAACAAACAAACAAAAAAGAGCTCTGGCTGCTCTTCCAGAGAACCCAGGTTCAATTCTCAACAACTGTCTGTAACTCTAGTTCCAGAGGACCAATACCCTCATACAGACATACATACAGGCAAAACACCAATGCACATTTGAAAAGGGAAAAAAAAAAAAATCGCGGCAGCTAGCTGCGATTTTTAACTTTATAACTACTATTCAGTGATCAGTTGCAATGAAGTCTTTAAAGTCAACCAAGAGCCAGGCAGTGGTGGCACACGCCTTTAATTTTTGTCTCAAAAAACAAAAAATAAATAAATAAGTAAATAAATAAATAAAAATGAAAATAAAGTCTACCAAGAGCATTCTTGGGAGTTAAAACCTTCTCTTAAAAAGACTAGAGATATTAAAATGGACCTACTATGGTTTTATACAGAAGGGGCTGCAAGTGATTTTCAGTCCCTTAATTACTATTACAAAGTTGAGTACTCAGTACTGGTTCCTGGTAGCACAGAAACAGATACACGGGTCACTGGAACCTTAGCTATTGTAATGTCATCCACACAGCCAGGAAGGGAAAGGAAGCACAAAGGGAAAAGGTCTCCTCCTCAGCAAGGGTACCAGGGAGAACTGGCGAGCCACATGTCAAGGAATGAGACCGGAGGTTTAGCTTGTAGTATATGTAGATTAACTCAAAATAGATTAAAATCGTTAATGTAAGCCCTTGACTTGTAAAATTATCAGAAGGATCAAAGAAAAGTCTCAGCAGAATCAATCTAGGCAGAGGTTTTAGGGATATGACATTAAAAGTGTATAAAACCCAGCCCAAGTAACGGGAGCTATATCAGGCTAAAGGGCATCCGCTAGACAAACAAAATAGTGAAAATGAAGAGGCAGCCTAGGACAGGAGAGAAAACGTCTGTTAATCACATATTCAAAAGGTGAAATATACATGAAATATAAAAGGAATTGATACAACTCAATACACTTAAAAAAAAAGCAAAGATATTTTTCTAAAGAAGGTGCTTGAGTGGCCAACAGAAAGATCTAGAACATGCAAATGGAAACCACAATGATGTGGGGTGCACCAGCACAGGGAGGGCAGAGGCATAAGGTCAGGAATTTAAAACCAGCCTCTGCTACAGAGTGAGCCTGAAGACAGCCTAGGCTACATTAGACCCTAGTATTTAGAATATTGTTGTCAAAAGGCTAAGAGGCAGCAAGAAGTGGTGTTTACAAAACACTGGAGCAATGTGAGTTACACACACACACACACATACACACACACACACACACACACACACCTACCTCAAACAATGGAGTAACATTCAGCTACATAAAAGGAAACCTCACTGTCTCATGATACCAGGTAACAGACAAACCCAAGGAAACCCTGCACAGTGTGAGCTCTGGTACATATGTAAGTAGTAAAATGGTGGTGAGAGGAAATGGCAGGTGTCCCTTCAATGACCTAAATGAGCCATCATTGATCATACAAACAGCACCATGACTACAGTTCATTATGCTATCCTGTTTACTTAAAATTTGCCAAGGGTCCCATAAGTGCTCACAACCCGCTTTCCACACTCGGACGAAATGTTAACACATAGCCATGGTAAGTAAGGGTTGGGTTAATTAATTTGATTGTAGTGGCCACTATATAATGTCTGCCAAAACGTCATAAAATATATCTTGAATTATGTAAAATTTTATTTACCAATCCTCTTCAATAAGACTGAAATAAAAGCCAGGCAGTGGTGGTACATGCCTTTAATCCCAGCACTCGGGAGGCAGAGGCAGGCAGATTTCTGAGTTCAAGGCCAGCCTGGTCTACACAGTGAGTTCCAGGACAGCCTCTTCTACACAGAGAAACAAAAACAAAACTGAAATAAAATTAGAAAAATGTTTTAAAATTTTTAAAAGAATATTCCTCAACGAGAAGTGGGCATTAGTGATATGCCTGATAAATTTTTGCTACAAAAATTTGTAAGTGTAGCTTACTTCTAGTAAATTCTTTTGTATTCATAAAATAAAAACTTGTAAAGAAGTTGCAAAAACAAACACACAAACACTCACCATGGTTTTGTAAATTCCCTTCTCTGTGAACTGTGTTTACCTTTAAAGGTGAAATGAAGGGTGTTGTGTTCATAAGAAACTGTCATCCTAGGTGGCAAACTGCTAAGCCACTTTGTGACCACCAGGAATAGCACAGCTTCTTGGATGCCAAGAAGTGACCTTAAAAGCTCTTCTTTCCATCACAGATAATTTGTCTTCTAGAGAATGCTGTCCACACTGTTTATCCATGAGATCAACAGTAAAGAACCAGGTCACAATGGCACGGCAGTCAAAGCCACATGGTCTGAACTCAGAGACTTGGGGTCAAGTGCCTGCCTGGCCAATTCCACTGTCCTGAGACAAGTTAACCTCTCTCTGTCTCATTCTTATCATTTGTAAAAAGAAGTCAGAGTGCCATCAAATACATGGAGAGGTCAGAAGGATTCCCTGAGTTATTGCACTTGCTAAGGCCTGCATAGTACCCAATGTCTCCCCCACACTGCTTACAAGGCAGCTGACAGTAACACCCGAGGCTTTAACCCATGGCACACAACATCATCAGCTGGCTACAAGGCAATGCTCTCCAACTCATTATGCCTGAGCGTTCTAAAAAGAATCACACCATCCAGGATATTCTAGAAGATAGATTAAAAACACAAAGAATATGAATCTGGCATGCTTTGGGTGTGCTCCCAGGGTGAATGGTCAACCTGCTTTAGAGACAAGCCTTAGAGGGCACATCGCTCTCAGCACGACTTTTGTCAAGCAGAAAAGGTGATCCTTAGCAGTAGAGGAGGTGGTGAGTGCACCTGCCTTAATGTATGTGGAAGATGGAGGTTCATGCCTGGTGTCCGCTGTTGCTCTAACCTTACTTCTTAAATGACACAGTCTCTCACTGAACCTGGAGGTCACAGTCTCAAACAGGTCGGCTGGCCAGTGAGCTGCCACGGTTCTCCTGTCTCTACCTTCCAGTGGTGGCACTGCAGATACATGCCACCTTCCTGAGGTATTTCCGTGGGTGCCATGGATCTGAGCTCAGGTCCCAAACTTGCACAGTACACACTTTACCCCGTGATTCAGCTCCCCAGCTCCACAATGGATGTAAATCCTGCAAATCAGGTTACAGCTTAATTTACTCTGGGTATCATGCAACAGCATTCCTTCTATGGGAGAATTTTGCACATGGCTTTTCCAGGAGTCTTTTGCAGAGCGAGTGACTTCTCAGAAGCATCTTCATTGCCATGTTTACCTGTCTTCAAAAGCTGGGCAGGCATTCACAATCTATGTTGACCACTATCACTCAAATAAAAACACTTATTATAAAATTAATATTTTTTATCAGTTTTTTCGAGACAGGGATTCTCTGTGTAGCCCTGGCTGTCCTGGAACTCACTCTGTAGACCAGGCTGGCCTCGAACTCAGAAATCCTCCTGCCTCTGCCTCCCAAGTTCTGGGATCAAAGGTGTGCACCACCACTACCCGGCAAAATTAATATGTTTAAGACATTAAACAGGCATCAAAGAGTCTCAGTTACTTTTCTACTATTATGGAAAGACACCATGATCAAGGCAACTTATGGAAGAGTTTATTGAAAGCTCACAGTTTCCAAGGGTTAGTCCATGACTATCATGGAAGGGAGCATGGCAGCAGGCAGGGAGCATGGGGCTAAAGCCACAGCAAGAGCTTACATCCTGATATGAAAGTTGGAGCCAGAGAGAGCAAGACAGGAACTGGCATTGACTTTTGAAACCTCAAAGTCCCCAGTAACTCACTTCTTCCAACAAGGCCACACCTCCTAATCCTTCCCAAACAGTCCTACTAACCAGATATCAAGCATTCAAATATACAAACACATAGGGGCCATTCTCTTTCAAGCAACCACAAAGACTATCAAATACTTGGAAAGTGGCATTTTTATAGATAAGCAGGTCAAAACTAGGGAGGGGCTATGGGCACATGTCTATTAAAGCATTATTCACAAAGCTAAAAGGTGGGAGGAGACAGCGACCATGCAGTAAGACACAATCCACAGCAGGAGGTTTTACGATGGGCTGGTTACAACCTAAATTGTAATACTGAACCTTCCTGACTTAGCACTGTTCACTCAATCTCAGCAGCATTTGGGCGGTGGAGGCAGGAGGATCAGGAATTCAAGTCATGGGTACAAAAGACTGTGCCAAACAACAACAACAACAAAATTATTGTCTTGGCCACTGCAAGTTGTAAAAAGAAAAAGAAAGAACAAGTAGTTATCGGTGACCTTGGATTACAGAAACCATTCAGGGGGCCAGAAAGCTAACTCAGCAGGTAAAGGAACCTGCTGCCAACTCTGATGATTGGAGTTCCATCCCAGGAAGCCACATGCTGGAAGGAGAGAACTGGTTCCCAGGAGCTGGCCTGTGCCCTGCACATGGGTACAACTGCACCTCCTCCCTCCTCCATAGAGTGATGAATAGATAACATTTTGTTTTTATAAATCAGCTAGATAATTCTGAGCAAAAAGAAAAATGCTAAGAAATCAGGGACCAATATTACCCCATTCTCATCTTTCAAAGAACGGAAGGAAAAGAGGGAAGGGAGAGGGAAGGGAGGGGTACATGAGAAAGAGGAGAGGGGGAGACAAACGGGAAGTAGGAAGGAGGATGGAAGGAAACAGCTTCCTGTTCCCTCACTTTAGGAGAAAGCACTGCACATGCTAACTACCAATTAATGGGAAAACACTCCAGCTGACTGAGACGCGAGCCAGGCCCCAGTCACAGGGCACCTGTGCCCTATTTGGTAACCTGCGATGCTCAGAAGAAAAGCAATAGGAAAAATCCCAGGGTCCAGCACATGCCACAGTCTCCAAATGGAACCTGAGCCATCCATTATCTTCACTGTCAAGGCAAGGCCTAATAAATTTCAGGAAGATTAATCCCACTTAGACCTAGCATCACTAGCCTCCAGTAAAAACACTCGATTAGATCATAGGGGCCCAGCCGGTCTGGCTCGCCCACTTCAGCGGCCGCTTCTCAAGCTCTACTGACAAGACATGACAGGAATAAGGACAGAACTATTTCTCCTTCTCTTTGTCCTTCCCTGCAGCCACATTTACCGGCATTTTATAGTCTCTTTCCAGCAGCAGGCTCCCAGGAAGCAGAGGTGAGGCGCTCCATCACACTCACACCCCTCACGCCTTCAATCACACACCTCCACAGAGCAGATTCAGAGGACTGGGACTGTTGCCAGAGCTGACCAGTTCTTTCTTTTGAACACTAAATAAAAGCTAACGAGGCAAATTATCTTTGCTTCTCAAAAACCCTAGGACTTGCACACTGGAAATCCCACTGAAGTTCCAATTGCAATGGGAGATGAATGGTTTCATGAAAGACAATCCTCAGGGGACCAGCAACTCCTGGTTTTGATTAAGCTGACGTTTTTTCCTATGACAGGCTATAAATAACCATCTTTTGCTTAAAGTGTGTGTGTGTGTGTGTGTGTGTGTGTGTGTGTGTGTGTATGCGTGCGTGCGTGAGTGTGTATAGTAACTCAAATTTGGACGTTCTAGGAGCCAACATGACCCCAAGCTTCGGCATCACCTTTAACATCATCTCTATCTGCTATCAAGTCAGCCCTTGATATTTGCATCCAGACCTGATTACAATGACCCACACGAAAAATAAAAAGGTTTTAGAAATGTAGATTATTTTCCAGACTCCTAACCAATACGGCCATTACAGATTTTTTTTTTTTTTTTTGCATTCTTTCTGATTGCAGGTTTTGTGGAATTAGAAACAGGTGGCATGTGATATTCAGGACTGCTGGCAGGAAATTTGCATATCAACAGAAAACAGAAATTTTCTAATCACATAAATCATATGTTGTAATCACGTGGAAATAAAAACTCCATCCTTCCAGTTTCTCTTTGTGAGAAATGTGTTGTTTCAAAGGGCAAGAAAAATCAAACACGGTCAAGGTCAATACAACCTAAATAACCTCTTGTATGGTAAGGATTTTCCACCAAGTGGTATGGGAAACACAAAAATGTGTGTTTATTTCCCCAGAAGGAAACAGTTGCTGGAGACCACACAGGTAGATTTTGTTTTGTTTGGTTTGTTTGAAAAGCTGGGGCTAGAACCCAGGCCCTGGCCCAGGCAAGGCGAGCATGGACCATGGAGCTACATCCCCAGCCCTCTTTTAACTTTATATTTGAGACAGGGTTTTGCTAAGTTACCCGGGCTGGTGTTGAACTAATTCACTCTAACGCCTGCTTAGACCTTGAACTTGAGACCCTCCTGTCTCAACCTACTGAGCAGCTGAGGTGAGGGCCTGTCTCACCAGGCAGACTCCAGTCAGGCTTCAGGCCTCTGCTATCAGTTACAAATCATTTCCTGAACCAACGGTTAAACTTCCTCATCTTGGGAGGTGAAACTGAGACTTTATTTCTACCCCAAATGCAAGCAGCAGGGAGATGAAAAGAACATGACTTAAACCAAGCAGTGATGTCAAAGAAAAGAAAAAAACCTTCCCTCCGACCCATTTCTTTTTAAACTGGAAAAATAAAATGTGTTTTCCACAAAGTCAGGTTTTTTTTTTTTCCTTTTTTAATCTGTTTCTACTCAAAGCTAGAGGTCTATTTATTTTTAAATGACACACAGGAAACCTCCCAACTGCAACTCAGATTTACATCTGGCTAATCCTGCAAATGTGACTGACCAAATTCATGCTGTTGATTTCTAATGAGTTCTGTGATTTGGGGATAACACGTGTGAGAGATGGCGAATTAACTACGGAGAGGCAGCGTGCAGCAAGCAAGCTAGCAATCTTGGAGGAGAGGAGTCAATTTCTAATCGTGCTTGCCAGAAGCTGGGGCTGGGAGAGGCAGGTGATAAACCCTGCCAAGAACTTGTCTCCGTTCCCTTTTCCCGTAGACCATTTCAACGCCCCATCAGCAAACAGAGCTCAACTTTTCCTCTCCACAATTTCGGAGATCGCAAGGAAAGCTCTGGCCCCCTTGATAGTCTCAGAAAAATGAAAACACTTCGCGCTGCAAAACGCAGTGTCAGTCTCTGAGAGGCCCTTTCCTGGAGCTGAGTCCACTTATAATCAGAAAAGGACAGAGGTGACATTAAAGGACAGAGGCGAAAGGGATTGTCACGAGCATGCTACAGAAATGCACAGCCTAGCGATGTCACCTACAGACAACCAGGAAACCGTAATCAAAATTTCACATACCTAGACACCCCATACCTAGAGATCCCAGAACAGTGGACACCAGCTAGATCACAACAACCACACACAGAGATAGCACGAGAATGGACCTTAGATCAGGCCTCTCGGGGCTGAAGAACTGAAATTCTCAGCGCATTTGCTCATATGACAGGTAAGGGCCTGCAACCATGACTGCACTCGGAGGGCCGTTAAACCCTGCCCCACCACCCCAATAAAATCACAAATCTCCTCTAGTCAAACAAGTGATTCAGATGTCAGTCAGCAGCTGAGAAACCCGGTTCTGAAAATACACCCTCAAAGAAGCATGTCTCTTTATTGAATCCTCACAGATATTTAACTTCATTGTCTTGGGCTGGAGAGAAATCTCAGCCATTAAGAGCACTAGCACTTCCAGAGGACCTGAGGTTCAAGTCCAAACACCACATGACGCTCACAACTGTCTCTAAAGCCTGTTCCAGGAGATCTGGCACCCTCACACAAATATGCATGCAGGCAAATCATCAAGTACATAAAAATAAATACATCTTCTTTAAAAAAATCCATTGTCTTTTCTGTCCCAGAATAATATGGTCACCAGTTCTGTCCCCAGTTCCTAGATACACTTCATAACACAGAAGCAGGCTAAGTTTACACTTCTGCACCAGGAGACTGAAGCTGGCTTAGTATGGATGAAAGACGCCAATGGAAGACTGGAGCAATCCAGGTGATACACAACACACTCTCTTACCAATGTGAAGTGCTTCACAATGTGTTGTCATGTTAAAGACAATGACAAAAGCAAAACAGGGTGAGCAGAGACTCAATAGTTAGCATCTGTACGCCAGTGGTTTGCTTGATTCCACTAGCTTGGAAATCATCTGGAAGGCATGAATCCCTGAGAGCCTAGGCAGGGGATGGGTCTATTTATCTTCATTTTTTTCATTACCATTTGCATCTCTAGCTGCTCACCTGTGCTGTGCCTGCTGCTGACCTTCTGTGCTTTGGATTTAACTCCCTGGCTGCGTTTGGACAACTGAACATTGGCTGCTTCCTACATACGAAGGGCTTAACTATGACTGCGGGCTACTACACTGGGCAGAAGAAATGGTACTTACATTTACAAAAAAAAAAAAAAAAAAAGTTCTCTTCTTTAAGGGACTCATATGGGGAAAAAAACCTCAAAGCACTGTGGTTAGGATTAGCAATGGAAAAGCAGAGTGACCTGCCTCCTCAGAGTAACCTTTAGCTTAAAATTAGGGTTTAATGAATGCTAATTTAAATGATGCATGTTTTAAATTACCAAAAGGTACATACACGACGAATACATAAAAGTAAAGTATTATGACAGAAAAAAATACACATATAAATACATAAAAGTAAGCTACTTTGAGAGAAAAATAATTTTTAAAGACACCCAAAATAAATAGCAGTGAAAAGAAGAGGAAGATATAGAAGACTGGGACTTTAGGATGGACTAAGCAAGGCACAACCTGGAGTAACACACACAATCATGAAGATCTGTCATCTAGAAACCCTCCCATCCAGGAAAAATCTCTTACCTGAGCGTGCTGGGTGGGTGTGAAGGCTTCTGCAGTCCCGTGGGCGTGCTATGAGAGAAAGGGAAACTGAGTTACACAGTGTAAGAGGAACCACGGTCCTTACAGGGCCTAACACTTCCTGGCACTTGACTGTTGTAGGGCCACATCAGAGACTCGCTGCAGAGTACTAACTCTCCAGACCCTTCAGCAAAGCTAGGAACCTTCAGCAAGGATGGGCACAGCTCCCGTCTGGCTGCTCTGCGCTAAGGCATGGCTTGTAGGCTATGTAGCCACTCCAAGCCTAGACTTTCATGATCTGGTGATAAATTCCTCCAGAGTGACTCTCAAAGCTAAGAGGACTCCACTTTACCCCTGAGATGCCATGGGTATGTGTTTCGGGGGATTGGGGGGGGTGGGTGGTGTGACACAGCAGTGGTGTGATGTGTCCTAGTGCATTTTTTAATGTGTGTGAGTGTTTTGCCTACATTATGTATGTGTACCATTTACATCCCTGATAGCCATGGAGACCAGAATAGAAGGAGGAGTTGGAATTGACGTTACAGATAAGTTATGAGCTGCCACACAAGATGCTGAAAATTTACCCAGGATCCTCTGAAAGAGCAGCCAGTGTTCTTTGTCATCCAGTTGACATCTGTCCAACCCTTACCTTAGCGATTTATGTAGCTGACTTCATTTAGCCTTTAAAACAATTATGTAAACCTAATGTCAGTAGGGCTGGGGAGATGGGTCAGCTGGTGGTACTTGCCATCCAAGCATAAGAACCTGCACTCTACTCCTAACACCTAGTTGGAAGGTGGGCACAGTAGCATGCTCTTGTAAAAGGTGCTGGGGAGAGGACATAGGCAGACCCCTAGACTTACTGGCCTGCTAGCTTAGACTACTTGGTGGAGTTCCAGGAGAATCAGAGACCTTGCCTGCAAATCCAAGGTAGAGAGTGCTGAAGAAAGACATCCGATGTTAACCTCTGGCCTACCCAACTTAGCACTGCCAGCAACAGAGGGCTCCAGAGCTACATCGGAGGATGTACAAGAAACTGTTCCTGTCACAGAAGTAGCAATGGCAGTCACAGCTGGTGACCTCAGAGAAGAACTTCCTAACAGCACTTTGGGTACCAGGCCACCACTGTTATCACATCAAAACCTTAGTGAACATTGACTCTAGGACTTAAAGAGAAATGCAAGATTCTATCAAAGGTCAACTTTGTTTTCTGTGCCCAGGCTTATCTTTCTAAAACTCTGGTATTTTATGAGCACATGTTTGATTACAAAATAATTACTCAATAGAGTAGAGAACAAAATTAGCTAATGACACTTTTACCCAGGCTTGCATATACACACTTAGAATCCCAGCGTGGAGAGGAATTAGCAGGGGGATCTAGAGTTGCAAGGTCATCCTTGGGTACTTGAAGAGTTTGAGGATAGCCTGGGCTACATGGGACCCTGTCTCCAAAAAGCAAACAAAAAATTTACATTTTACTTAAAATCTGTATTTGTCTTTCCCTGATATCCCCCCTTTAAACACATGTGGAGTTCATAACAGCAAGTTGTTCTTGACATAGAAGGAAACTTAGAAGTTCTGTTACCCTTCACATTTTTTGGTAGCTATACCACAAAGTCTTTATTTTCTGAAAATCTAATTCCAAGAAAAAAAAGTTCTTGGCAAGTCAGGGCAGATTCAGTTATTTCAGGGTGACTTCTTTTTTGTTTTTCAGGGGAAATAATTGTCTAGGGATTAAAAATGGACAGTATTCCTCCTGGGCCTGGGCGGTGGTGCATCTTCAATAGGTGAATACACTTCAGAAAGCAACCATCAAGATCTTGGGGGCTCAAGGTCATTTTTCTCCCCTTACTGGGCTATATATACGTAATTGGCAAAGCACATTTGTCCTGTGACTCGGGTAGCAAGAAAACTACTTGGTAGATCAGCAGTCATAACCAGGACACACCTGCTCTGGCTCCCTGCAGAGTTAAAATAATTCAGCATTAGCAGCCTCCCCGATTAAGTACAATTAATATCCTGAGATGCAAAAAAAAAAAAAAAAAAAAAAAGCTTGGGTAAATAAAATGGTTGCTACCGCTACACACAGCAGAAAATACCAACTGTGCACATGGTAGCAGCTTTCCAACTTCCCATTGCCCTTAGGGTGCTAATGAGACAGATCTGCAGAGACCGCATGAAAAAGCAGCCTGCACTTAGCTAGCCCTAACTCAAATCCAGACTCTTCTCCCTGACCACAGCAGGAGGGCTTCGCTAATTGGGATGTGCAGGAGCCTTGGCCTCACGTGTGCTGCCTTGAGCACACCTCAGGAGAGTGCTGGGCTCTACACATATACATGCACTTAACTGAAGGGTCACACATGTACGCATGCACACACGCAGCCACACACGCAAACATCTAAACATATATGCAAATACACATGCACACAAACACAAGTGCGCACTCAGACACATTCTCCACACCCACTGTTCTTTCTGTTTTCTCCCCCAGAGTCCAGGTGGACATAGTAAATGTAGCTTTTTATATTAAAATATGTGATTAATTGGGGGGGAAGCAGGTGGAGATGGGTTTTTTTGTAAGCATAAACCTCCCCCATAAGCCTGGTGGTAATGACCACAGACAGAAACAACAAAGGCTCCTGGTGAAAGGAGCCCCTCTAATCACATTAGCTTGCAGTTCTAAAGGAAGATGGTTGCTCCGAATCTCCCTTTATACACAGCAACTTCAAAAAAAAAAAAAATCCCTATTTTCTTAGTACATCTTTATGGAGGAAAGCGTGCATGTCTTTGAAGGTTCACACAAAACAAACAAGAGTCTTTACAAGACCTCCCTGACCACCCAGGGAGAATCAAATAGTAATTTTTTTTCCTCCAGTAGGCCACCCCAGGATACCAGGAATAAAAAGGAAAGAGAGGAATTCATCAAGAAACCAGGATGTGCTTTTCAAGTGTGGCTATCAGACTGTTTTAATCTAAATATTATGCTATAGTTTTCACTCGCAAAGCCCACAGAAATCTACTGATCCATTTATTGGACAGAAGTTGCTTTTAAATCACAGAAAAACAGGTTAAAATCTAGGAAACGGCGGAAGAGAAGATGGAGGAGTTGGGGTTTTTTTTCTTTTTCTTTTTCAAATCCTGAGAAAGGAGCAGAGGCTTTTAACCATGGTCATTATCGGAGTGGCGGAGGGATGAGCAGAGGGTGCTGAGGCCCTCAGATGAACTGTTCAGTGGTTGCACGGATGGAGGCATGGGAGAGTGGAGCTGGCATAGCACCACACAGAGAGCGAGGCGCAGGCAGAGTGTGTCAGAATCTTAAGGAACACTTAGAGTCTACACATACTCACATGGACTCCACTGCTTGTATCTCGCCACAAACTCTCCATTTAGACCAAATGAAAAGTGGAAAAGAAGCCTTTCTACCTACCCCAAGCTGTCTTCCCCTGCCTGGTCCCAACTGTGGCCATTTGGGGACCCATGCTCTAGCCTCACACCCACAAAGTTCCTACAGTTTAAGTAAAGGTCACCAGTACTTGCTTCAGCTACCAGTTTACTGATGGTCTCGTGTGTGTGTGTGTGTGTGTGTGTGTGTGTGTGTGTGTGTGTCTGTGTCTGTGTGTGTGTGTGTGTCCATGTGTGTTTCCATGAGAGTATGGGTGCACATATGCTGGAATGCCTCAGATGTCATTCCAAAGGAGCTGTCCACCTTATTTTTGACATGAGACTCTCTCACTGGACTAAGACTTGACAAGTACAACAGGCTATGCCACGGACCTCCATCTGTCTCTATGTCCCATCTCCAACCCCATTATTTTATGTGGATGTTGGGACTTAACCAACTGAGCCATCTCACAGCCACATAATGGGCTTTTATTTCCCTGAAATGATCTGCTGACCTTATCTCTCTACGGACTATTTTTGACAAGAGCTAATTTCCTGTCTCAGTTTCTCATCTGATAATGCAGATAAGAAAGTGAGCAGTGTTTACTATTGTAAATGGTAGGTAAACTGAGGCTGTTGATTAATTGACATTGTTGACAGATGTCAGTTGACTCAAAGAGCAAAGACATCACTAAAACTCTTCTTAATATCTACAGCTGAAAGTACACATTGTAAAATATCTCAGGATTTTTAACTAATATGATCCTTTAAATAATCCAAACACGAGAGACAGAGACAGAGAGAGAGAGATGTTGGTACAGCAGCGGTAGTGCATACTTTTAATCTTGAGAGGCAGAAGCATGTGGATCTCTTATGTGTTTGAAGACAGCCAGCCTGGTCTACAGAGTGAGTTCTAGGACAGCCATGGCTTCACACAGAGAAACCCTGCCTTGAAAAACAAAACAAAACCAAAAAACAAAACCAAAAGAGAAAAAGAAAAGAAAAATCCAAATAAGGCTAATCATTGTATAAAGAAAGAAAACCAAGTCCAAATGAAATAAAGGCAAAATAATCACACTATTAAGAACAGAAATGTTGCTGGGCATGGTGGCGCATGCCTTTGATCCCAGCACTCGGGAGGCAGAGGCAGACGGATTTCTGAGTTCAAGGCCAGCCTGGTCGAAACCCTGTCGAGAGAAAGAGAGAGAGAGAGAGAGAGAGAGAGAGAGAGAGAGAGAGAGAGAGAGAACAGAAATGTCCCTTCATGCTGAACTTTAATGGATGAGTTGGTGGATAAGGTGGGATAGAAGATGGATGGATGGGATGAATAGATAGATGGATGAACACATTAACAATTAGACAAGGCAAAGCGGCAACCAGCTAAATGATCGAGATGTCATTGGCAATTCAAACCCCGAGTGATAAGAATCCAGGCCTGCTACATACATCCCTTGTGATTTTATATACCAGACAGACAGACAATTATTTCTTTTCATTTTGAAATAAAATACAGATCAGGAAAACCTATCATGCAAAAGAATTTGAAATAGTATTCCTTTCGACCCCAGGATTTCTTCAGTCATTTAAAGTCCACTTGTGTTGAAAGCCTTTTCGTAGAGGCAGCAGCTTGTCTTCACCTTGTGAAGCCTATTCATGCCACAGGTGTGCCTGAGAGGCAATACCACATGCCAATCACAAGCCCGTCACCCCAGGAAGCATACAGACGGACCATTCTTGTGAAGAGCCCCCAGCGCCATGTCAACTCTTGCTCTTCTCCTCCAGTCTGCCATCTCCATCTGTCCCCACATGTATTCAGCAAAGTGCAGCAGCGCCAGCATGAACAACCCCATCACAGAAATAACGAGCAGAATTAGAGAAAGGCAGATTTCAAAGCGGTTGGTTGACACTTGGAGTAGAAGGGCTCTGGATTGCGGGACCCATCTATTCCCTCTGCTCTCTAAGGTTCAGTCATGTCACACAGGTTTCAGACGGGGAGGGACTTCACACAAGGACCTGGAGCATCAGAACCTTGTCCAAGGACGTTTCCTTATTGGGCCGCAAGACTGATTCGGTACAGCTTCAGGAGACATTCTGCCACTTCGCTACCCCAAGTCCAAAAAAACATCATATCAGGGCTGAGGAGATGGCTAAGTTGGTAAAATCCCCAGCACCCCTGTAAAGGCTGAGTGTGGTAGTACATACTTGCAGTCCTACCCCTAAGGAAAGAGTCAGGTGAATCCCTGAAGCTACCGGCCAGCCAGGGTAGGTGAACCAATGAGCTCCATCCATGTTCTGTGAAAGACCAGGTCTCAAAAAACCTAAGATGGAATATGGTCGACTAAGACACTCTGGTCCCATGCATACATATGTACATATAATGCACACACCTCAATGTGCATGCCATAATCACATACACCATACATACGATCACATAGAATACCTACCTTTCTCCACTCCTCTTGGAATGTCCCTAAAAAAACATGATCTGGGTAGTATGTCAAAGAGAAAATGAATGGTGCTGGATGCTAGCTGGAGCCAGAGAGACGCTATGGAAAGCTGATTCACAGCAAGGCCCCTAAGCTCAACAGCCACAGCGGTGTTCTCATTACTCACAATCTCAGTCACCAACAGTCTGAATACATTATGTTTAGAGCCCTTCAAGAAAAAAAAAAACACTCCAATCACGTAACTTTCATTATTGCAGACTCTTGTAATTGTTCTACCTTATTATGGTACGCTTGTTGATCATTTGCTGCCCAATTTGTCAGTCTTATGATAGGCATACAAAGGATTCAAGAAATCACAGAGTTTGTAAAATGCATCCCATGTGGTGTGGGAGGGTGCAGGGCTCTTTTCCCTAGTAATGTCCAGCCTTTTTTCTATATCGAGTTACATCATGAGTATTGAAGGAAATCATGGGACCTCTCTGTAGCACAGACTCCTCCTAGATGAAGAACATGATGGTGCAAATGTCCCCCCTTCAGAGCTCACCTGTGGCCACCCTACCTAAAATCGCACTCACAGTACACCTCTGCCTCCACGTTACGCATTATTTCTTTATATTTATTGCTATCTGACATTAATCTTTATCTTATTACCATTATTCTTCAATCTCTTTGTCCCAAAGCAATATCTCCTTAGTGTAGGAATTATCTTTGCTCTACCTGTGCATTCTCAGGACCTAGAACAGTAACTAATATAAATAGGTAATCAGAGCCAGGCGTGGTGACGCACGCCTATGATCCCAGCACACTTGGGAGGCAGAGGCAGGCGGATTTCCGAGTTTGAGGCCAGCCTGGTCTACAAAGTGAGTTCCAGGACAGCCAGGGCTATACAGAGAAACGCTGTCTCAAAAAATACACACACACACACACACACACACACACACACACACACACACACACAGAGAGAGAGAGAGAGAGAGAGAGAGAGAGAGAGAGAGAGAGAGAGAGAGAGAGAGGAGAGAGAGAGAGAGAGAGAGAAGGTAATCAGTAATTAGTAATTACTCAAAAAGTAACTGGTAGGCACTTCCCATATCAGAACTTACTGATGCACTCCTCTCACTCAGACAGTGTTTTGTCCACCCCCAAAACAATAGGACAGTTGCCCTTCATTAGCCACAAGGGACTGGAGCCAGCACCTCTTGCATAAAAAGTTCCAGTCCCTGATTTTAATCCTCAATGCCATCTTCCCATATCCTGTAAATCATCTCTGGGTCATGACGAGCCCTAAACATAGCATAAGCACTATGTAAATAGCTGATGTTCTCCATTGTTTACGGATGATAACAGAAAAATCAACCCGTATACGGCCAAGGCAGACAAAATTCACTCTCCACACTTGGCTGTACCTACGGGCACAGAAGGCAATCTTCACCATGTTGTTCTTGGCTTCTGTTCTGCTAGCTGAGGTAACTCAGGACCAGATCCCAGAGCAAGAGGGGTGTTCTGAGCCATCTTTGCAGCTGGCACACTTAGCGGTGCAGGCAAGAGTGTGAAGAACAGGAACTACATCTAAGCAAGGGATGACTGAAGCTTCATCCACAAAGGTAAAGCCACTGCTAGGGAACCAACGTGCTGAGAACTGAATGAAGGTTGTCACCTACATGGAAGAGCTGGAGCTATCAGGGAACACCCATCTTCTACTTGTAGCCATAAGGGCACTCCTGCCACACATAGTTTAAGACAAAGTTCAAATTACCCTAAGAAAAAATTGCACTGGACATGGGCGTGAAATCCAGGTCAGAATCCTTCCTGCTGGAAGATATGTGCAGAGCAGACAGGCTGGTCAACAGCAAGACTAACAAGCACTCACTAAACAGATTTTTGTGAAGGTAGCAAACAGGAAAAAAAAATCTTGCAATGACTGTCTCCTACTGTTTTCTGTTGCAGTGACTGAATACCACATTCTGGGGAGAACATAAGAAAAGAAGGGTTTGGGGTTTTTTTTTGACTCACAACTGTGAAGGCTAGAAATTGCAGGAGCACAGACTAACAGTTGCAGAGGGCCTAGCTGCATCAGACAAGGCAAAGAGCCTGGCACACTACTACATAGCAGACCAATAGCTGCAGCCCCTCCTCTTTCTCCTCTAAAGCCACTAAGGCATCATGGGAACTCCACCCTCTAACCTCAGCTAATCCTAAAGACCTCCCAAGGCTCCACTTCCGAATGTCATTAACACATGAATTTGGGGATTACATTTCCATTAAGTGAATGTTGGGGGTACCGTAGGCAAACAGTAGCTAGGATGTTTAAAACACTAGTATCTCCTTTCTCTCTCCATTTAGAGATCCTTAGGTCTGCACAGAATGAGGTTAACCACTGAGCAGCGTGCAGTAACGACCTCCGCTTTTCAGATTTGTTTGCCATGAGTGAAACTTCAGTTCCATTGCAAAATCATACCTGAGCTAAGCCTTAACTTCCCATGTTACTGCAAGACTCGGTATGATGGGAAGTTCCCAGGGAGAAGTCGCTTCTCCCATTGAAGGTTCTATAAGGTTGATTAACTGCTTAGAATCTCAGTCAATGTGTAGAAGGTGCAATGCAGCAGATTCTAACTACAAACAGTCTTGGACTAAGCTGAGCACTTTTAGCCCCCTCCAATAGCTTCTCTGTGTTGACTCTATCATCCTCCCTTCACTGTGAGCTACTCACCTGACATACCTTCCAATGGAAATGAAAAGTGTCTTGGCTTATGACTTTCTTTGCTCTATTACTATAGAACCCTCGTAAAACTCCTGCCACACCGGAACATGGAATTGGGGGTAACCTGAAGATGTGTCCCCAGACCAGAAGTACACACACATATGGTTCCAGAATAAAATATTTCTCATTTCCTTTCAGGATTCTATTCTCAGATTTTCCCCAAACTAAGACATTTTCCTCAGCAAGAAGACAGTAAGTAAATATATTATAAGGAGTACTACTAATAAGCAAGTGTCAATACCACTGACGGTGGCACGGATTCCATAGATAGAATGTTCTATTTAAACTACAATCCATTATCTTTATAAGATAACGCATATGAAAATTTAAAAAACGGGTTTTTGTTTGTTTGTTTGTTTTTTTTTGTAGCCAGACCTGATAGGTAGTACACAGCTATAATCCCCAGCACCCAGGAGGTAGAGGCAGGAGGATTGGATCCAAGATCATCTCCATCCACATGGCAGTCTGAGGCACAGGAAACCTTGTCTCAAAAAACCAAATGTGCCCTTCCTTCCTCTCTCTAGGTTAGCTTCAGCTGGGCTCACGAGTGAGACATTGAAGTAATCCCACCTCCTTGAATGGTTTTCAGTTACAGGAAGGAGAAGAGGGAGACTGGGGACTGTATATAAGAAACAGGCCGAGGAAGGAAGAGGGCGCCAAGGAGGCAGAGGGAAAAGAAAAAGGGCGGGTGAATGAGGGGGAGATGGACTCAGAGAATAGGGCCACAAATGAAGTCTGCACTCTGTTCACAGTGACTACCTCAGACACCTGAATGTCTCCTAGCAGAGGGCCAGGACACAAAGGGCAGATGATGTCTGCCATTTTTTCCTTTTTCTTAAAGCGCAGCAGTAGCATCTAGCAGAATATGTTCACCCACCTATCTTCCCCCTCTGAATCCAGTAGCTCTCCTCCTATCCATCACTGGCAACTCCGCTCCCCAGGGCAGGCAATCCTCACCCTTCCGTCCTCTATTCAGCAGCAGCAACAACAAAGGCATTTATGGGGGCCTGTCAACATGCATCCCTCTGTGAGACACTGTGCAAACCCAAGCCGTGAGACTGGATTTCATCTTTTAAGGAACTTCTCAACAAGATGATTGTCTGGCTTTAAAACGTTGACCACCAGAAAGGTTCATGCCCTATAAAACAGCAGGTCTGTGGCTCTGGGGACAAAGAGCGACATGTAGTATAAGCCACCATAAATCAAAGGGGGTTTCTTTCACACTCTGACACTGTCTGTGGTGAAAGCAGGAAGTGGATTTCTAAGCCAGTGAATCCAGGCCTTTTGAGGAATGCCTTCCATGTTCCCAGTTCATTTAGTGCTATTTTTATTTATTTGGTGGTAGCCCCCCCCCCAACCTTGAAATAGCACGTCCTCTTATTGAAGACAGTTAAACATAGATCAATAAATATCTGAACCATGTGCTACTGACATGTGTATGTGTGCGCATGTGTCTGTGTGTGTGTGTGTGTGCATGTGTGTGCCCAATTACGTCCTGGAATGACTGGGCCACAATGTTCAAGTGCAAAGATTATTAACCACAAATTAGGAACTAAACTGGGGTTTGGTGCAGCCTTCCTACTGATAAGTGAGTATATAAGAAGTTAATTTTACAAGATATGCCCATCTCTGTATTTTAAAATGCAAGAAGCTCATGATTATTGTAGTGTTAAAAATGAAAAATATCTGAGAGTTTCTTACAGGGAAGTTCAAATGGCAGAAGAATGTTTGAAATTTTCTGTCTTCCTGAAGATCAGAAAAGCCTTGCAGGCTAATCCGTTCTCCCTCAACAAAGGGCATCTGCAAGGCGTCATCCCCTGAAAAGAATCATTCTGACAGACCTAATGTATTCTTTTCAGAAAAGCCTGTTCAGAGGACTCCACAGAAACCGCATCACTGGCCCCGGGATGGCGCCCATCTAAACCGTTCCAGCCCTTTATAAATAGGTGAGGCCAACGCATCTTCAATATATTCCAGATATCATATTGAGCAAGGAAACAGGAATGATATCCCTGAATAGTATATACTTTTCACACTCCCTTGGTGGACAGATACTAAACTGATATTTGAAAGAGTTGCCACACTTTCAAAGACCATCTCCCAGGAAAGCCACTCAGAATCCTGTTTGATCAAAAATGTCCTTAAGTTGAGAAATTCTAAACAGTATCAATGATATAATTGAAACGCGTTACACCAAGCAGACGTACAGCATGGCACTGTTGTAATAAGGCCTCTTTCCCCCTAGAACTTGGTGCATTTTGTAAACAATCTCCCATGCTGGGAGAATATGGTGAGAAAATTGGAATATAAAGAATGTTAATAACTTGTCTCAGGTCACTGGTCAGCTTCAGTGATAGATCGAGATGTAAATGACTAATTCTAGCCCACTGATCTAACACATTAAGCATATAACTTTCAATTAATAATTGGGAGAATTCTTCTATTTGAGGGCATGACTGAGGAGGCTCTTGATTGGCTATTCTGTCACATTCTGGTTTTGCTCTTTTTCTGCTTCCATTGTGACCTACCCTTTATCAGTGAAGGTGAATAACCATTTCCACACAAGGTCACCATGCGCTCCTGCGTCTTCTGGCATAAGATTAACAAAGCAAAGCAAAGCGCATGCCCACAAACAGAGGTCCAGCCTAACCTTTCCCAGCATGGGAAGCAAGAAGGTTCTCTAGAGCCTGTCAGAGAAAATTCTCTTTGCAACAATCTCATTGTCCCCAATCCTCAATACACTGTCTCATGCATTTTTACGGAAGTGTGAACATATATACACAGGTGCCTATGTTTATGTGTGGGTGTGGATGTGCAGACCAGAGGTTGGATCTCTTCCTCCATCTTTTCCTATCTCATTTTTTGAGATAAAGTCTCTCACTAAGCCAGGAGCATATAAATTTGGCTACGCTGATTAACCAGCGAGCCCAGTGGCTCTTCATGTCTCTACCTCCTCAGTGCTGGGATTACAGGCAAGTACTACTATGCCTGACTTTTACATGGGCACTGAGAATTTGAACTCATGCCCTTATACTTGCCAGGCAAACACTTTACTGTCTGAGCAATCTCTCCTGCCTCCTTCATACATTTCCTTAAAAAAGAGAGAAAGAGAAAGACAAAAAAAAAAAAAAAAAAAAAAAAACAGGCTGGGCGCACGCCTTTAATTCCAGCACTCGGGAGGCAGAGGCAGGCGGATTTCTGAGTTCGAGGCCAGCCTGGTCTACAAAGTGAGTTCCAGGACAGCCAGGGCTAAACAGAGAAACCCTGTCTCGAAAACAAAAACAAAGCAAAAAACAAAAAACAAACAAACAAAAAACCAAAACAGAGAGGGGTGGGGAGGTGTAATTTATTTTTATTTATGTGTGAGGTAGAGGTAGGGTTGCCTGAGGAGGCCAGAAGAGGTTTTCAGATGCCATGGGGAAATTTGTGAGTCACTTAATAGAGGTAGAAGTGCTGGAACTGAACTCCAGTTTTCTGGGAAAGAAGTAACCACTCTTTATCACTTATCCATCTCTCCAGCCCCATTCATTCATTCATTCATTCATTCGGATGGCTTAGATCAAGCTGGCCTAAAACTAACACATAGAGGTCAGAAGAGAGCATCAAATTACACCTGAAACAAGTTACAGAAAGTTACAACCTACCATGCTGGCCAACTAGGCAATCAGAAAAAGCATCCAGGGCCCTTACCTCCTGAGCTACCTCTCTCGCCCAAACCCTGCACATTCTTCATAGGCAAGTGTCTCCTCTTCCCGTTATTCTTCTGTATGTTTTTCATTTATGTTTATTTCATGTGCATTGGTATTGTGCCTGTATGTGGGTCTGTGTGAGAGTATCAGGACCTCTAGAACTAGAATTATAGACAGTTGTGAGATGTCGTATGGTTACTGGGAATTGAACCCAGGTTTTCTGGAAGAGCAGCCAGTGCTATTAACCTCTGAGCCATCTCCTTAGCCCACTCTCCATATTTTAATTGTCTCTTCATAGACAGCATTCATACTTTCTATTTGCCTTTGCTCCATAAACACATACTCAAATGATTACGATATTCACTGATGAAAAGAAGTTCATGGTGCATTTGGTCCAAACCTGCCACCCCATCTGCACGGTCAGCTGAAAAAACTACACCCAACTTCTCGAATGATTTTGGGACAAAAATCTCACTATTAAAAAACAAAAGCAAACAAATAAGCCTACTCCGTTGAATGTTTCAGTTGTGACAACTCCCACAGCTGAGCTGGGCTCTCACATATGCATTTGTACGTCTACACAATTCTGTCCCCTCCATTGATCTATACAAGAAATAAACCTTCTCTGAACAAACAAGTCTTCCCAGAGTTGGGTAGCATCCCATTAGGCATCCCCCTTCATGGCCTCTGCTCTATGCTCACATACAGAGAGCTTTTAACCCTTTGTCATGGAACATGGATTACACTTCCTTCACCATCTGAACAAAATCTCTGATTTGGTACTGTCTAATTATCAATTATGTCATACCCACGGAGATAATGATAACATCTACATAGAAGACTAAGAAAAGAGAGAAGGGTTAGGGACAGATTCAGCAACCCAGCCTAGGGTAGTAGGGATGGAGGGTACCTAGCATCCCCTAAAGGTCATGCAAGGTACCCAAGTGGAAAGCTCCGCATGACTTGTACTGTTTAATCCATTAACATCGGGTTCCTAACATTTCATTTGTTCTGTCCAGATCATCTCACTTCTGTCCGGACCGTCTCACTTCAGTTTGTTTATTTTATCAAACACTCTCGAAGAACTAAAGCTAAACCCACTTTTTCTCTTCCTGACTAGAGATTTATCTATTCGAAGCAGGACTGGACATATCATAATGTGATATTTCATTCAGTGCATATTTTTGGTTACATGTATTTACTTAATTGTTTTATACACATGCCAGGACATACATGCGGAAGAGATATCAACCTGTAGGAAGCAGTTCTCTCTTTCCACCATGTGTGTTCTGGGGATGAGACCTGGGTCTTTAGGGTAAGCAGGAAAGTGGCCTTGACTTCCTGATCCATCTCTGCAGACCTACATACATAATTTAGATTTTGTTTAAATAGATTTCTTAATTAATCCACATGTGTCTGATTCAGTTTCTCAAAGGGTCTCCAATTTGGAGAACGGAGATATAGATCAGTGTAGGTAGAGGGTTTGCCTAGAATGTTAGAGAGCCTGGATTTGATTCCTATCTCTGTAATGTATCAAATGTAATGGCCACACTTATAATCCCAGCACTTCTGAGGTAAAAGCATAGAAGCAGAGGAGCCTAAATTCAAGACCTTTAAGGAAAAACCAAAACAAACCAACCAACTTACTATTCTGTCAGTAGCAATGTGTCAATTAAGCATCAAAAAATACACTGCAGGCTGGGCACACAGTAGGGCTTCCCAAAAGTATGTGGCGTCAGTATTGGCAAAGTCACAGCTTAGAGATTTGTGCTTGGCTCTAAAAAGGGACGAACCTCACCTGAAGAGGAAGTTTATCTTTCTGTCTGTTTATCCCTACAAACTCTAAACAGGCGGTCAAGCTGGGAAACCAACCACAAATAAACCACTCTAAACATATCTAGAGGTGGGGTGGGGGAGGGGGGAGTCTTGGAATCCCTCCACCTATCAGAGTTACTCAGCCCAGCCCCTTAGCTCTCAAGTTATAAACACTATTAAACAGCACTGCATGGTTTTACTTAAACTAGGGTTTGTTTTCACATTAGACTTTAACATTTAATAAATTTCCCATCAGAATACGGTAGAAAACGGAGTGTTTTTATTTTGAGTACCAAAGTCAAGCTGTGTTGGTGAACAATGGTCCTACCCATTATTCAGTCCCAAGGAAAGGGCAAGACTCTTGGACTCCCCTAATCCTCTTTCTGAGGCTGGCATTCCTGGGAATTCTGGAAATTTACATATTCTTTCTCGACCACAAAGCTGTCACGGGGCTCCAGCCAAACTCTTGTCACTGGCCTCCAGATTCAAGCTGATTTATGTATATGCCACTGAGCCGAGAATTCACCTTGGAGACACCGGCTGTGCAGTGGCAACCCTCCCACGGAAGTCAAAGCAACCCCTTCCTTTCCTGAAGGTGAGGTGGTACTGTTTCTCCTCCTCTCCCACCTCTCCTGCTGCAAGCCTGTAAATTTAAAACTCGACACATTAAGGAAAAGACGGCTCAGGCCCCTCTGGATCCAATCCATTTTTAAGTGTGCTCTCAGAGCTTGGCCACTTTACAGATGTTGGAGGAATGAAATATGAGGAGAGAAAGGGGAGTCTGACATCAGCCAAGAAGCAGATCTGTGGAAGGGGAGATGCTGAGGACAAATATCAAGGCAGGATGCACCATGCAAACTAACCAACCAGATGGATACAATGCTGTAGAACAATAGACGGCCTCTCTGTCCAATCTGAAGGTAACAGAAACTTGCAATTGGGGGCAAGACAAGCTTGGGTGGTAGAAGGCAAGCTAAGGGCTCTAAGGCTATTCTTACTTCATCTTTATGCTCATTATGCCTACACGGACCATGTAAGTAAGGAAGGGTGATCTTACATGAAATGTAAATATAATCTCACCACACTGCCTGAATTCTGTCTTCCTGCCTCTATGAATCTGAAAAAAATAAAATAAAAGTGCTCCATCTTTACGCAGGCCCACTCCACATCAGCAGCCAAGACTCTTGTGTGCCACTAACCCATGAGCCTGGCCAATCCTGGGAGACTTTAATTCTGTAGTGATAACTTGGACAGTATGAAGGATAGAAGGGTTGGGGACAAGAAACACTTGTCTACCTCACACTAATATAAACAAAAGGAATAAAGAAACCCAATGCCCAAGTCTGATTTATACCCACTTGAAAAATAAAATAGAAAAATCAAACGACCAAGCAAGCAACCAAGGTGCCTGACAGCCCAAGTGTGATTCTTAGGACCCACATGGGAGAAGATGGCTTTCAAATTGTCCCCTGATCCTTATGTATAAGGAAAAAATTATTAAATTCGAAAAGTCTAGGGTTTGGGTCCATGATAGTGGTCTTGCCTAGTATTAAGGAAGCCATGAGTTCCTCCTACCCATGTTTAACAAAGAATCAACTAACAAAAATGTCAAAGAAGACAACGGGAAAGAAATGAAAACAATGTCAGATTAATATCTAATAATGGGCCAGATACTCAATAAATTATCAAAATTAACCTTTTTAAAAATTAACAATAAGTACCCTTATCAGAGGCAGAGTGGGAGGGTAAAGAACTCTGGGAGGGAGAACTGGGAGGGGGACGACATTTGGGATATAAATAAATAAAATAATTAATTTTTAAAAAGTAATCAATAAATTGAACTTTGTCTCTCTCCTGCAGTAGGAATGTGAGAAGGCGCCCATCAACTATTATCACATAAGCCTCCCCCAAGACCATGACCCAAGGGCATGAGCAATGGAAATAGATGATGATGCCCAACAGTTAAGACAAGTCACTTCCCAAGTAACAGGTGCTGTCATCCTCTGCACCAGCCCTTGGCACAGAGAGGCCAGAGGCAAACATGTGAGCTCAGAATGGTGGTGCCACATGACAACCAGACAACCACCATGAAGTTCTATAAAGAGACAGCGTTGTAGATGGCCTAGTCAGCCATCACTGGAAAGAGAGGCCCATTGGACACGCAAACTTTATATGCCCCAGTACAGGGAAACGCCAGGGCCAAAAAGGGGAAGTGGGTGGGTAGGGGAGTGAGGGTGGGTGGGTATAGGGGACTTTTGGTATAGCATTGGAAATGTAAACGAGCTAAATACCTAATAAAAAATGGAAAAAAAAAAAAAAGAGAGAGACAGCGTTGTAGGTAGACGTAGTAAGGAAAATACTCTTGGCCAGCTGCCTTAGCAAGACATAGGATCCAGGCCACGTTTGACCAAGTACGGGTAGTTCTCAAATTCTCTCCGCTCTCTAGTGAGGTGAGGCCTAACTGTGCCTTCATCTCTTCGGCTATCTGTCTTTGCTGACCACTGACCGTTAATGCCTCTCCATTCTTTTCAGAAGCCTTGCTGTTTCACAGGTGTGTCCAGGACTGTATCATTTTACATTTAGAAATAAACGGATCTATTTTGAACTGCTTGGCTACAAAACATGGGACTATCTGAGCTTGGACGAGTCCTTTATAGTTTTCTCAGGTTCCTCTACTTAAGAGAAATTAAAATTTAATCTTCTCATTGACCCATTTTAATTTTTCTTTTAAGAAAGGGAATCATGCCGTATAAAGTTGCATGGTGCTGTCCAATGCTGTCACACAAGAGGATGCCAAATGGACTGGGCATAAAAGGATCAGGCTTCCTACTACAAAGTCATGAACAAAAAGAGCCCCCTCCCACCAAGATAACTCAAACAGTTAAGAGTGACTCTGCACAGCTCTGGAAGGTTTTGTTTCTTAGATTACCAAAGTGATTCACTTTCTGTAAACAAGATACTAAACACCACTTTTTTTCTTTTCCAGAAAGCTTCATTTAATTCTCTGATATATCCATTCTGTTAAAACACTTTTCGTTTGCTTTAACTTTATAATTATAAAGACATACTATTCTTGTTACAATCCATAATGATGTCTACCCAGATTTGGTGGTGGGAGGGGGAATTTGAAATATTTGACTCCGACATGTATAATCTGAAAAGGAAATAGCATCATATACCATGAGCCATAGGACAAAGTTTCAGACCATATCTGCAGTGTGGGCTGTATCCATAAAGCTGTGGTGTGTGAAAGCACACACTGGTATTTATACAACAAAAATCACTCCCCAAACCATTTCACAGATCAGTGATAGAGGACTGTAGGAGGCAGAGCAGTAGAACAAGGCCTTTAGAAAGTTGAGAGGAGCCGGGCAGTGATGGCACATGCATTTATCCCAGCATTTTGGAGGCAGAGGCAGGCGGATTTCTGAGTTCGAGGCCAGCGTGGTCTACAGAGTGAGTTCCAGGACAGCCAGGGCTACACAGAGAAACCCTGTCTCAACCCCACCCCACCCCCCAAAAAATTGGAATGTTGGTAATTCTCTTTAAAAAAAAAAAAGGTTCTTGTACAAAATCCTACATTACATCTTCAGCTCCACTCACAATCAGAGAACAAAACAGCAAACTGTGTCTTGACGTCTTGTGGCAAGGAGGTTTCCTCAGTTCTCCACCAACAGTGAAGCATGTTCTACTGAGACACACACACACACACAGAGAGAGAGAGAGAGAGAGAGAGAGAGAGAGAGAGAGAGAGAGAGAGAGAGGGAGAGAGAGAGAGAGAGAGAGAGAGAGAAAGCGCACGCAAGGGAGCTGGGGGAAGCTGGCCCCTCTATGAAGATGAGGAACAGTTGGGAGCCAAGGGCCACCTGCAATGACTGAATATGTACGAAGACGGAAAGGCAATGGGAGAGGGCAGCTTTCTCCTTGAAGACAATGTCTTGCTCAAGCTGCAAAAGAATTCATTGCAGGGCTCCCTCAGCAAGCTGAACCTGCTTAGTGCCTTAGTTCCATTGCCTTACAAAACAACCTTGCCCCCTTTTTTCTTACCCTGCTAATGACAAGGGCAAACAGAGGGGCTGTTTCACTTTCCTCCCTCACCCCACCCCATCCACACCTCTCTACACCATCACTCTTGGGCAACTTTCTCCTTTGAACTCAGTTTCGAGTTTTACATAAAGGTCTTCTGCCCAGAGTGAAGAACCATAATTGACTGGTTTTTCTCCCTAAGGATTTAAAACAGTCTGAGACCCCTAGCCCAAAGGAACAAAAAGTATAACAAAGAATGTATACTTCTGTGCCATTTCTAGTTCGGGCCTCTAAAGCAATCCTGAGAAAAAACACAAAACTTGTAAGTGGGGGCCTCTGAGTTAGGGTTAGGAGGAAAACGGGAAACTATTTCTCTTGTCACCCATCAGACCTGCAGTACTCTTTTTTACAGGTTGTCCTGGAAGCTGCAGCTGCGTTTCTCTTCAGCAAAGGCACTGGCTAAGTACAATGTAAACAAATGTTTACATTCTGCATATGCTATTGGTTTTGCTCTCTTTCTGGGCAACAATTCTGAGACACTTGTTCTTCGTTATCAGAACAATAACTGCCCATCTGAACAGCTACAACAGGCTCCTGTGCCAATATTTGATGAATAAATTATGCTGAATCACTTTACACTGGGCTCCTGATCTATTTTCACACACACACACACACACACACACACACACACACACACACACACACACCCCTAATGTAGTTCTTACTATTTCACGCCTTTGAAGGTATTTATTAATTTATTTATTTATCTATTTATTAATTTATTTGGAGATAGGGTTTCAGCATGCAGCCCTGGTTGGCCTGTAATTCTGCATACAGCAGCCTCTACCTTCCCCCCACCCCCAAATGTGGGATAAAAAAAAAGCATGCACCACCACACCCAGGGATATTTTATTTTAAATGTTTTGGTTGATTGGTTGCTTTGAAACAGGGTTCTCGACAGACCTGGCTGTCCTGGAGCTCACTATGTAGACCAGACTGGCCTCAAACTCAAGAGATCCACCTGCTCTACCTCCTGAGTGCTGGGACATGCTCCACAATGTTCAGCAAAGGTTTTGGGAGGGGGGAGTTGGAGGGACACATGAAGGTACACATGGCTGGGGATATCCATAGAGTTCCAAGAGGGCGCGGTATACTCTAGATTATAAGCCACCTGCTGTGGGTGCTGGGAACCGAATCCTTTTTCTAGAGCAGCAAAAGTTTTTCTAGCTGTGTTAGCAGCCGAGACATCTCTCTCCAGCCCCAAGGATTTTCTTGTAAACCAAGGCCTCTCTGATGTAAACTCTGCTTGATTAATTAGCACCTACTCTAGCTATTGTGAATCTTGCTCATCTTTTGTGGATCACCTTAAATTATATTTTATTCCCTGATAGGATCCTTCATCCTGCACACTCTGACTGAGGAATTCTTACTGCTAGTTATCATTCTGTCATGCCAATATAAATTCGTTCACCTGTACTCTTGTCAACCCCTGTGTGTGTGTGTATGCACATACATGTGTGCACACTCAAGAGTTTGGGTATGTATGGGGGGGGTTCATGTGTACATGTATGTAGAGGTTATCTTCAGAAAGGCCACACTGAGGTAGGACCCACTCACCTAGAGATTACCAATTAGGCAAGGCTAGCTCTACTGCCCCAGCACTGCAGATTACAAGCGTGTACCACCATGTCTAGCATACTTATGGAAGTTGTAGTGACTGAACTCAGGCATTTCCACTCCACAGTAAGTACTTTATTATCTGAGCTGTCCTCATAGCCTTTATCCATACCTTGAATGCTTTCGATACTCGAGAATGCTCTCCTAATTTGCCTGTGGCCCCCTTGTTCTTCGAAGGAACAAGGTTGTCTTGCCTCCTGCTTTTCTCTCCTTACCATACACCAGGCAATCAGCCAAAGCTTCTTGAATGAATGAGTGAGCGAAACCAATGATCACGAGCCATGGCATTTGAAAGCGAGCTTTGGAACCAGCCAACCGTGTGCTAAGGTGATTTTCCTTCGGAGGTTCCAAAGGCTTCTTAAGCAATTCCGCTAATTAAAAGGAGAAAATTGACTTGAATGTGGGGAAAGCAATAAATACGAAAGAGTCGCCTCATGTTGCACTTAGTATGTTCAGAAATAACACTTAATCAAATATGACCCAGCAATGAAAATATGTAGGATAAGATTTTGGTCTACACATCTCAGAGTTCCATAGTTAGAGGTTACTATGGCCTAGGCTCACGTGCACAGAGTTTGGTTTCCCTTTGCTTATGTAAAGCTGTTGTGTTTCAGAGTATCCCAGAATGCAGCAGTGAGGGGTTTCTTCTAGGTGAGCTTCAGTAAAGATACTCTCAGTCCTGCATTGATGGTCAAGAGCTCAGGGCACAGCAATAGCCACCTCCCACCCCCACCACCCCCCATGACAATCACCCCTGACCACAGAGCTCAGGGCACAGCAACAGCAACCTCCCACCCCCACCCACATGACAACCACCCTTGGCCACATGCAAGCCTCTCTGTTCACCCATGAATGTGTTCCTCACAAACATTTTATACATGCCACAAGGTGGAAACACATGAGAAGTAACCAGAATACCGGAGTGAGTGAGTCTTCTACTCTGCAGCTGGGCCCGTGCACAGAAGTGCCACCCCTCCCCCAGTAACAGATGGGCAAAATAATCAAAGCCTGCTGTAATATAAAACCAGAAAGAAAGAAAGAAAGAAAGAAAGAAAGAAAGAAAGAAAGAAAGAAAGGAAGGAAGAAAGAAACCCAGATACAATCCAAGAGACAGAAAGACAACTAACAGGCCTAAAATTGGAGTATTCTGCATGAGTAGTTTATTTATTGTGGGAAAAATACGTATTATTCAACCTGGTCTCAGAATGTCTCTTGGGGACTGAGGTGGTCTTCATTTAGGAAAATCTCTCTATGAGCTGTTTGAGGGCAAGGGGAGGCAAGAGAGAAGGAAGACAACCTTTATGGGCCAGCCTCTTATAATGGTATGAAAATTTGAGAACAAAGGGGGTTGGGATGAGAGAGAAAAAGAGCAGGCAATTTGCAAAGCCACGTCTGGGGATGAAAAATAGCCCTGCTAGCCAAGAATAGCGGGATGTTTACTCTGCCATTTAAAATTATTCTTAGTCCTGGGATTTTCACTCTTGACAAATGTGGGTAAAATCTCCACACCCATAATCTGTTGTGTGATTTCGACTCTTTTATCCAGATTGCAGAAAGTCTGTGTTTGAGTGGGCACAGCACCGAGAGCAGGGGCTAGAGGAAGAAATAAGACACACAGAGGAAGAAAGGGGCACAAAAGGAGACCTGGTCAGCAAACCCTGGGAAGACAAAGAATTCTTCACAGAGGATAGTAGAATTTTACATACATCCAAAAATGTATGAAATCAACATGTAAGGAAACCTGGGCAAGATCCTAGAGGTCAGCAGCTGCACTCCGAGGTACAGTGTACATGGAATGTGAATACAGAGGTGTTATGCACGCATGAAGACACGTGTGGCGTATCATAAAACATGTCTGTATCATAAAAATGAGGGGCTCCTGAGCTCTGGGAACCCGCTTTGCAGGATCTGTCCCCTTAGATCCTTTTCTTTGGGTATGGTCACAAATCCACCAGACCCTGACCTAGATAATAAAGAAACAGGGGCTGATAGTTAAGTGGTAGAGAGCCTGCTTAGCAGATACAAATTCTGGGTTCATGGCTTAGTGCCACAAAATAATTTTTTAATTTGATTAATTGTATATAATAATTGTATACATACTTTTGTCAGAGATGTCGTATTTTCATAAAGCTACAAATTAATCATAAAGAAGCTCTCTTACGTATAAAATATGCAGACAGGAATGTCTCATGTAATTACAAAATTGTTCTTCCCAATCTGTGTATCTGGGCTGTTTTTTCCTGTCCTTAGAGCTGCACTGACTATTCTCAGTATTAACTGTTATTCTGTGTTTAATGGGTGGCATGTGGCTGGTGGTTGGGTAAGCACAGGGCCACAGTTTCCTATATAGACCACGATCCTAAGTTACATCCTATATCCGTCACACACTTGAGACTGCAAAGGCTGGGGTCCTTTATAAGAATACTGGATATCTGCTCATCAAGTTGCTTATTTTAGTTTTAGTGTGGGCTGGTGGCTTTCTTCCTGAGATTTGAAATGATGGGACAAATGAATTGAGATGCTTACCTAGAAGAAAATTACAGTGTTTGTGCAACTCTTGACCAGAGCACCTTACTTGTTAATATGTGTACTACTAAAATTCCCTTTACAAAAAACAGAACTTTTGTTAAATGACTCTAATGCCTGATCCCATTAAATTCAACCACAGCTGATGGTGTCAAAAGCTGGCAGGGAAATGGTTAAGATCTCTACTTCTGTCCTTAATTATATTTAAATTAATTTTAGCATGCAGACTGAGTATGCTCACAGAGCTATGGAATAATCCACTGTTCTAAGAACCACTAATTCCTAATTGACGTAGTAGCTTATAATTGTATTTTCATAGTGTTTAGTAAAAACATTCAGCTTGTTAAAAAAAAAAAATTAAAGGCCCATAATATGAAACTTATGATCAAAGAAATCAGCTGAGATCTATTTGCAACACATTTTTTCCTTTCTGAAAAGGGGTGGGGGTGGGGCACTCATCGTCTTATTTGGGTAACACAAAGGCAATTTTTAAAGCTCGGGTACATGTGCAAAGTTGTACAAAAGAACAAAGCCTAGTCTTTGTGGCAACACGTTCCTTCTCAGGAAATACATCTCACTAGATAGGCTCAGGATCCTAGCACTTTGAAAATGTGTCTTATATCCCTGCATTGTACTAAATCTAGAACACCCGCCCGCCCGCACAAATGGAAGCTATCTTTGAAAGCAAAAGAAATAAATTACTTTCCGCAACAAAAAATAATAAAGAGAACTGTAGAACACAGTTACATTGAAAATAGTAGCCATGGGCAAGAAAAACGAGGAGACAGAAAGGGCCTCATTAAAAATTCAGAGGATATTGGAAAAGGCAAATTCGGTCTGCTCACCTCCAGCAAAAATGCTGAAGGATATTTGATGAGTATAACACACAAAACAATGCCCCTATGAAACTTAAAAGTTGACATATTCTGGTATCCTGAGTGTAAAGATAAAATCCACTTATTGTATGTAATATAAGCTTCATGTGGATCAGTGAACACAGATCACTAAAGGAAACAAACTATGGGTTAAGCAGATGCTCAAAGCCACAGGTCTGGTGACCAACAGCCAAATGGTAGTAACATACACCATCTCTGTGTATGCCACATTCCTGAGTGGCCTTCACAACTGTAAGACACCCCTAAAACTACCCCATCAACACAGATAATAATCAGAGGCCCTGAAAGTTCTTCTGGTCCAGTCCTGAAGAGGCAGCTTGATCACACCTAATCAAAAAGTCCAAGTAACTTCAGATTCAGAAACTTCTCAAACATCAACATGACACTGCAAATGGGAAACTCCCTACTTGCGGAATGAGGGATGGTCAAAGAGGTAGGTACACAAACAGTATTGTAAAAATCATTTCAGGCAGCTGGACACTGGTGGCTCACACCTTTAATCCCAGCACTTGGGAGGCAGAGGGAGGCGGTTTCTGAGTTCGAGGCCAGCCTGGTCTACACAGTGAGTTCCAGGGCAGCCAGGGCTACACATAGAAACCCTGTCTGGAAACAATAACTTATTATTATTACTATTATTATCATCATCATCATCATCATCATTATTATTATTATATTTCAGGCTACATGTACAATGTACATATAAAATATGAGTGAATTTCATATTGTTGGACTTGTGTCCCATCTCCAAATATCTCATAATGTATATGTTCATAAATGTTTCAAAGTCTGAAAACGTCATTGTGTGAAACATTTGTGGTCCCCATGCTTTTCAAACGAGGGATGCTGGGCTTGGTGTTCTTGCCCGCCCTTGGCTTTCTCTAACTCCTGAACACACTGCTCTCTTCCTAACTCCCCATCCCCCACCCCTCAGCTTTCACCTCTGTGCCACCATGCAAGGCAGTCTCTCCTGTATGACAGTTCCCTATTGTATTTTATCCTAAATGGACCCAGAATAAAGGAATGCTTGCGTTACAGAATACAACCTCACAAGCATTGGAGCTGCTCTGTATAGGACACTGAAAACAGAATGTTAAATACTGTGAGGTACGGTAGTACCTACCCATAATCCTGACACTTGGGAGGCTGCAGCAAGAAGATCCTGAGTTTGAGGCCAGTCTGAACTATATAGCAAAACAAAAAAGAGAGGGGGTGGAGGGAGGGAGGCCCTCTGCAAAGAAAAACTGTCTGAGGATAAATATTTTTAATGCTATAGAATTTACATAAAAATATACAAGTCACTTGGGGGCAGGGTCTCATGTAGCCCACGCTCACTTACAACTTTCTATGCAGCTTGGGATAAACTGGAACATATGGGTCTCCTGCCTCTGTGTTCCTGAGATGACAAGCAAGCCTCACCATGCTAGATTTGTATGGTGTAGAGATTAAACTCAGACGAACACTCTACCAACTGAGCCAAGGCTGCACCAAGGCAGCTCTGAGAACCCATTCTTTGGAACAGTAGCCAGGATACAGGGAGCTGAGCTTGACTACAGGATCCTTAATCCTCTCACTCTCTAGAATGTTCCTCTGGAGGAAAAAAAAATATTTCCCCAAACAACCTGGTGTCCTTGGGTTCATAATTTACTGATACATTTTGAGGATAATACATAAAATCTATTTTATGTGATATACCGACCTCTACAATCTGAGTCAAATAAAACTCTTAGGTTCTCTGTGCCTCTTCAGTGGTGAGGCATTATGGATTATGGCTCACATCCACTGAGGTCTTACACATACTTTACTATTAAAATACAGAGACTAGTGTGTACCACACTATCTACATACAGAGCAGAATGTGACCCCAGGAAGTCAGACCAAAACGTGCATGCTTTTGGTACCAGGAAAAGCATGTCAAACGGTGTCCAACTGCTACTGAAGTCACTGTGGGAAAAGCAAGAACCAGCCTGGCGACCTCACACAACCTCATCTTATAAACTGAGAATTCCTTCTATGCTGAGCTGTTGAAAGCCAGACTTAGGCTGGCTGATAAAACATTCTTATGAAATTTCAATTATTCAAAAAACCAAAAACCAAGTGAGCCTTGCTGAAGTTGTAAGAAAACTAAAGTGGGAAGGTGAACAGAAAGCTTGCCTATTTCTGAGACATCAAATAACCCAGGGTGCGAGCCTCCAGCCTGGGACTCTCCATGGAACTTTCAATGGGACAATAGGGTTATCATAGCCTGAGCTGTTATCACAGATGAGTTCCTCTAACATCTGGACAAACTGACAGATTCTTCATTCCTTGTCTCACTTCCTCTTCAAAGGCCAGTATCATGTTCAAATATTTGGGACTTTCTAAGATAGTTTTCCAATTATGTGGTATTTCAAAAGCCACCTTATTAGCAGAAGTGTCAGTCACTGAAATGTGGCTCAGCAGGGCTGGACCTCACCCCCATGTCCAAACCTATTTTGTCAGAAACACTTCATTCTAGATATCGGCTACACATCTGGCAATTCTAACTTAGAAAGGAATTCTCCGGTTGTCCTCGTGATAAAAAGAAATCACTATTAAAATATTTATAAGGTACTGGATTTCTGTTGTGTGTGTATGGGGGGGGATATTAAGCGCAATGAGAGGAGTGGGGAGAGGAGGAGCAAGAATGGAGAGAAGGGCAGGAGAAAATAACTAATTAGATCGCAGGTTTTAACAGTGGCCATGTGGGTAAGTGTGTTAAATGGTAAGGATCCAAGGGCATCGGTAACACAGACAAATCAGAAAACCCCTCAAGGAGTATTGCACATCGATGTAAAATGAGCGCCTGCCACCTGAAGTGACCATCCTAAATCAATGCTTGTGCTTTTACAAAGTGTCCATATAGTGAGCTGGCTCCCAGCAAACGCAGCAGGAATGGCAACCGAGCACATAAAATACTAGTCTCAGGAACATATTAGAAGGGCAGTTTTTGGGGGCTTAGGAGGTAAAGGTACTGTGCCACCAAGCCTGGTGACAAGTTCAATCCTAGGGACCCACAGGGTGAAGGAAAGAACAAACTCAGCCCCTCCCTTACAACCTTTCTCTCCCTCTCTCCCTCTGTCTCTCATAACACACATGCGAATAAATAAATGCAATATAAAACTTTAAACAACATATTCTAAGTTTCCATTATATATAAGTATATATAATGCATATGTAATATACATTCGTGTATATAACAACATATTACACACACACACACACACACACACACACACACTATAGGCCAACAGACAATGTGAGCTAAGATGGGAGTACAAATCTTATAAATGAGAAATAAAGATATTTAACAATACACATAGAGATATACAATTGCATAAAGGAACAGGAGCACAGATTTCAACCCTGAGAAGCAGTAGCAGAAAGTATATGCTTACCACAAAAATATAGAAGGACTCTCTCCTTCCTCGCTGTCTAGAAGGGTTTGCTCCCAACACCTTGGAAAACCAAGCCAACATCATCTAATGAAGCTCACATCCCTGCTTAGTAATCTGGTTGGGAAAAGATAGCAGAGAGTCAATTTACTCTGTGCTAAAAGAGGGGCCACAGTCCTGTCACTCATCTACAAGGACAAAAGCTGCATATATCCTGATTCTCTCCAGATCCTAAGATAAAAATTAATTAAGTTTATCTAGGAGAAAAAAATAAACAGGAAAACACTCAGGGGTATGGGATAGGGAGAAGGAGTGGACAAGAAAGGAAAGATAAGAGGTCAGGGGTCAGGTATTGAACCACCTGCTGTATGCAGGACTGAGGTGTCATTTCATGGGACAACTATGAGAGCTGCAATGACCTATGGGAAATGTAGTTTTTACATAGAACCCTCAAGAATCACCTGCTGAGGGCTGGTCCCAGGATTGCTCTTTTGCAGTTGTATGCTGGCAAAAAGGCTTTCTACAGCAGAATGGGTAAAGCGGTCCTCAGAAACAGCCAACAGCATCTGGAACTTGGTGAGAGCTAGGAGGATCTAAGATCCACTCCAGAACTCCAGCCCAGATGTTCCCTGACTGGAAACGGATAAGTGGCAGCTCGTTTACACAATGTAATACTCCAGGGTAGTCCAAGGGCTACTGAAGCTGCGTGCCCTACTTCACACACAATGCTCACCTAGCAAAGGCATTGCAGCCTGTTTGTTTTAAAAACACATTTTAATGGGAAGAAAAGGAAAAAAAAAACAAGTTTTATCAGAGGCAAAGTGTGGGAGAAGTGACTGGAGATGAAAGAGAATAGATGGATGGAGGGTTACAAGCAGGATTTTATTGATCTTTATTTCATAAATCTACGTACACTCTCAGTATGAAATATTTTGTAAAAATTGTCCGAGGAAGGGCTAGAGAAAGGACTCTGGATAAGAGTATATATGGCTCTAATAGAGCCAAATTCTGTTCCCAGCACCCAGGTGGGGTAGCTCACAACCTCCTGGAATGCCAGCTCTAGGAAATCCTACGGCTCTGGTCTCCTTGGATTCTGCACTCAAGTGCATATGTCTACACACACACACACACACACACACACACACACACACATAGACACATAACTAAAAATAATTTTTAACCTCAAAGGATTCACAGGAATAACTCTGAGCAGAAGAATAAAGGAATTTCTTTTCTCTGATGCTTCTTTTTATCTGAATTATTTATTTCCTTATTTATTTTGAGCTAATACCTCTTTCTGAAGTCCGGGCTGTACAGGATAGCCCAGGCTGGTCTCAAATCCCGACGTTCCTGCCTCAGCCTCCGGAGTACAGGATTAGGGAGGCATGTTACCACACTCTGCTTTCTCTCCTGTACTTTCCACAGTAAACATGCACTTCTTTTATATTAATGAGACAATTTAAAACCAAAGGCATCCCTGACAAAAACTCCTTCCCTTCCACTCCTCCTTCTACCATGTGACATGCACAGCCAATCTAGAAAAAGTGGGAATCAAAGCTACTTGATTCCCCATTGTAGTTATTAACTTTACAGAATGATCCCTGGCTTGCTAATTCAAGTACACATTTACATTTGCCCACAGGCATTAACGGGGAGGGGGAGGGGGGGAAGTAGGCCAATTCTAAAATAAATCATCTGGTGGGCAATTAAATACTTGATACAAGTTGAAGGGAAGGAAAAAAAAAAACCCTAACACTACAGGTTAAATCCTATTAAAACAGATTTCTAATGACTTTCTACTCTCTCATAAGAGACCTGGAGTTACATTCAGGGTATATCAAACAGAGATTGAAAATACAAGTATTTAAACTATAATAAGAAACTCAAGGTGTTTATACTATCAGTTTTTATTTTGAAAGATAAATTATATGTGAAAAGGGCACCCTCACTGCCTTCTCCACTGTGGAATCTAGAAAGCGAAGCTCCTAGATGGTTGGAATAGCCCACCTGTGCGTTGGGTTAATGCCTTGTATATTTTGTAAAACTATAAAAAAAAAAAAATTCCTGCTGCTCTCAGAAGTCACGTGTATCTCTCCATGGGCTCAGCTGTTAGGATGTCAACTTGTCATCAGTACATGCTCCCAGCCAACACTAGCACAGAACAGGTCCTTCAAGAGCTGCAGAAACCTGCGGTATCATGTCTTCCTCTAGAATGGGACTGGTGATGTGGTACCTAAGATGGACTGGGACTGTCTAATAGACGAACTGTGTTTTGACTATGCACTGGTTAGCCTGCCCTCCTTCAGGACTTCAAAAATCACTAAGGTTTATATATTCATAATCTGAGAGGCCTAAGTGAACAGGCCTGAGGGCCCCAAGAAGACTTGAAAATGTTTGGGGAGAATTCCTGCCCAGATACAAGCAGTAGACCGTGAATCTCCTTTGTGAGCCCAGAAAGCTTTGATTAAAGAGGGTAACTAGAAACTCCCACAACCCCAAGAGCAGTATCTGCCTGTACAAGCTTCCTGCTGTGACCCTTGACAACACATTCCATCCCCCCCTCCCCCGTCCCGTTCTTTTATGGTAACTTTGTATGACAAACATTGTACAGGAATGTCACAGGCCTAGAACATCTCTTAAGGGCTAAGCTTGACAAGAGGTTTGGCTCCAGGATATGTAAGGGAGAAAAAGAAAAGGGAATCAAAATCCTAAGGCCTGACACTGAGTCGGTACACATAATTCATAAGCAGCCTACCCATTGTGCTGAGGAGCCAATATCTAAGAACTCCAGAACCCATAAAGGCTGGAAGATGAAACATGACTTTTACCACCAACATAACCAGGGCATTCTCCCAGAGTATCAGCATGGCACTAAAACTTGGGTGCTTATATTGCTTTCTATTTAATATATTGCTTATATTGCTTTCTTTCCGCTTTTCTAATAGGAAAGCCAACTTCCAGGGAGCCAGGCACTGTTGTCCTGTTACCCAGGCAATGGCAAGCCACCCCTGAGTTCTAAGCTGGGATCCGGTAACTCTGGTGGGAAACATCTTTGAGGCATCCATAAATGATCATTATCCATAAACGGGATACTGAAAACCAGAATCCTAGGATGATATGGATTTTCATTTTTATCTCCCTCACATTCTACCTCTAAACTCTCTTTCTAATAAAAAAAATTAAATCAAAATCTGACAGCAGAATTTACAATGGATTCTGTAAAAATTCACCTTGTCACCCCCCTCCTCCAAAAAAAAAAAAAGGGTTCAAGATGAAATCTGTCTTTCAATTGAGAGAAGAGGCCAAGAGACAATAAAAAGCTATAGGCTTAAATGAGGAAATGTCTTTACATCATCATTTACTTTTCCGTTTTAATTAAACTTGAATTCCAAATGATGGCGAGAGTTTATTAACAAGATAATTTTTGTAAGTCACTGCTGAACAGGTTCTAGAAGAGTTTTATGGTTTGTCAATATCAAATGGTGGCGAGTAATCTAAGAATTTAGTGAGCCAATAAAACGAAAGGCAGTCACAATACACCCACAGTCACGGAGAGCTCCCTGGGGGGACGAGGGTTCCTTTCCACACTACCAACTAAGGCAAAAGCTCCAGCAATGACTTTTCCATTTGTACCTCGGTTCCCCATCCCTCTTTACTGCCATGCCATCATCACCTGTGTTCAGGCATGCATCTGAGCACTATATGCTTGAAGAGATGGAATATAGATTGTTTTCACAACTGGAAAATGTCTACACATCATGTACACACACGTGCATATCAGATGATTGGAATAAAGCTCGAGTCACCAGGACTTAGTATTTACTTATGTGCTCTGTGTACTTCACATCAGCATGTTTACTGGAGCTCTGTCTTCAAGGCTGTCTCCACGAGAAGACTACAGCCTCTATGAAGACACAGTAAAAAAGACTCAAGACTCTCTGTCCTGACAAATGCCCCATGTAGGTCACACTTGCATGAGTGTGTATGCAATGTGTGTATGCATGAGTGTGTATGCAATGCTGGATACACAGCAAAATGTATTGAGGGGAAATCCCCCAGAATTAAACATGAGATAATTTGAAAATTCAGGACAATGCAACCCAACAAAAGGTCTCCTTGGAATACTTTATGTCAAGGAACTGAAAACACATCCGAATTCTCCATATTCCTGAGTAAAATCTAACTTTAAGGTGGCAGATAGCTCTCAGTTTAAGAATAGCCATTTCAGGGCTGGCGAGATGGCTCAGTGGTTAAGAGCACCGACTGCTCTTCTGAAGGTCCCGAGTTCAAATCCCAGCAACCACATGGTGGCTCACAACCATCCGTAACGAAATCTGATGCCCTCTTCTGGAGTATCTGAGGACAGCTACAGTGTACTTACATATAATAAATAAATAAATCTTTAAAAAAAAAAAAAGAATAGCCATTTCAGCTTCGCGTGGTGCGCACACCTTTAATCCCAGCACTTGGGAGGCAGAGGCAGGCGGATCTCTGAGTTGCTACACAGAGAAACCTTGTCTCGAAAAAGAAAAAAAAAAATAATAGCCATTTCAAGATGCTAGGACAATAGTTTATTTTCTCTGCCAGTATATTATTTTAATTTAATATTTATGGGGAAAATGATAATGAGCCAAGTAGCATAATTCAATCTTCTAATTCTTCACACTGGGAAGTATGCCTCTCAAACAGGAAAACAACACCTCACAAGGCTAGAAGAACTAGAATAACTCTACAGTGAGCCTGAAACTGACTTGCCTTCTATACACTTTACCATGAAAAGCCAGTATTGGATGTATGTGCACACTCACCATGACCTTAGCTTCTATATAGCACAGACATCCTTTCACATAATACAAGTTTTATACACACACACACACACACACACACACACACACATATATAAATTAGCTGTTATAGCTTCATTTATTTTAAACCAAGATAAATACATCTGGTCTAAAGCCACCACAAGCCATGGCAGAAACATCAAATGCAGATGGCCTTGAGGGTTGAATAAACTCATTGTCCCTTTTCAAAGAAGAAAGCTGTATTCAGATGAAACCAGAGTAGAAAGTAGAACAGAATAAAGCTTGAAAATTCAGAAGCCAGTCAGAAGTTACTGAAACCCACTCACATTTTTAGTGGACATTTTTCTGAGCTTTGTACTACACTTTGCATAGAAATCGCATAATGAAAACATGGGTGGAGTCAGTGGAAATGCCTGAAGATAGCAGTCTGCTGTAAGGACTGAAGATAGCACTCTGCTGTAAGAAGGACTGAGGATAGCACTCTGCTGTAAGAAATCCTGTTGCTCTTTTTATTTTGTCCTGTTTAAACCCCTTCATATATTTAAAGACATAGAGAACAAACTGAGCAGGTCAACCTGCTAAGTATTTTTATCATTTTTAAGAATTAGTTTTATTTTATTTAGTTATGTGTGTCTGAATGAGAGTATGCCATATGGGGGGGGGGTGTCCTCAGAGGCCACCACAAGAGGATACTGGATGTCCTGGAACTGTAGTTACAGGTGGTTGTGAGATACCTGGATGCTGAACACTGAGCCTGGGTCCTCTGGAAGAACAAAAAGCACTCAACCACTTAGCCATCTCTTCAGCTCCCAAGCATTTGATTGTATGTTCTGCTTAAAGATGTAAATCAGAGCCAGGAATGATGGCTCACACCTTTAATCTCAGCACTTGGAAAGCAGAGGCAGGTGAATCTCTAAATCAGAGGCCAGCCTGGTCTACAGAATGAGTTCCAGGACAGCCAGGGCTACACAGAGAAAGAAACTCCATCTTGCAAAACAAATAAGGTGAATCAAATTCAAATAATGTACATATATACTGCTTTGTATGATTTATTAATCAACTACATAAACTGCCTTATTTAACTCGTATAAAGAGCATGACAAGTCCATAACACAGATGTGAAAAAGAAAGCTCAATGAAGATGAGTATCTGTCAGATTCTCCCACTGGCCAACAGCTGTTCTCCACCCTCATGGGGTTAGAGAAATTTCAACCAATGCATCCCATACCCTGCACAGATCTAAAAGTTAATTCTCTACGCTCTTATGCATCAGGGGAGTTTTTTGGCACCACCAATGTACCTATCAGAGGGGAAACTGCAGAAGAAAACTATAACTAGTATAGGCTAGATTTGATCTCACTAGTAAGGAAGTGTCCACTTTAGTCTACTTTAGGGGAACGTCAGTGACTTCTGGGCTGTCTCCTGAGGCTGAAGCAGCAGTACTGCTGACAGAAGTTGCCACAGAGCTGATTTCCTCTTGGTACAGCAAGGCTTTTAGCATGCCATCCCGCACTTAGAACACAAGAAGAGAGTATCCTCTCTAGGCCTACCATGTTTTTGACCACTGTTCCTCACCTCTATGTCTAGTTCTTCAGCCCTCCCAAAGAAACCCTGAACTTCGCAATATCCTGTCAGTGAATCCATCTTGGACTTAATCCAAGTTTGTTTCTGTTGCTTACAATCAGGGACACTGATTCAAACATATACTGGGATGTACAGTACTTACTCTGTGGGGAATCTCTAGGCAAGTCCTAACAGATGCGCTGGACTCAACAAAGGAAAACTTTGCAAAAAGAGGAGCAGTACAGTGGGACAGAAAAGCAGAACACCTGGTCTTCTCCATGAAAGGCATAGAGAAGAGCCTCAGGAAACGGGGCAAAGAGGGCACAGGCGCCAGTACACAGCTCACAACCAGGCATGCGTCTACGCTAGCCCTGTCTATCACTAATTGCTTTTCTTTATTAAGCCAAGATAAAAGAAGGCATAAGACACACACTTGATAGTTTACGATGACATTTTAGGCTTATCGCCACAGCTCCAGGGCAAGCTTCCATATATGTGTAGACAATGAGAGCTCACAGATCTCTACACATGTGTGTGTTCATAAGTGTGCACAAGTCTACACCTGTGTGCATGCTCATATGTGCATGTGGTCTCAAAAGACTGACATTGGAAGTCTTCAACAATTGCCTCTCCCTTACATTGTTGATACCGGGCTCCTTAGTGAACCTGGAACTCATTATGCAAGACTAGCTACCCGTGGAGCCCGAGAGGTATTCCTGTCTCCTTCTTGTAGCACTGGAATCACGGGTAGACACTGAGCCTGGGTTTTTATCTGGGCACCTCAGAGCTCCGAGGTCTCAGGTGCTCACAGTTATATGACAAGTACTTTACCAACTAAGTTACTCCCAAACCTCCTCCCCCACCCCCTCCCCGCCCCATCTCCCAGTCCCCCCACCCTACCCCCCACTCCACCACCCATCCTCCCACTCCTCCACCCACCGCACTCCCCACCCTCCAACATGCCTCTTCCTCTCCATATAGAAATGTCCCTAGGTCAGCAAGTATCCAGGTAACATCTGAGGCATGAGAGACTTGGTGAGCACAGTGGCTTGGGGGCGAAGCAACAGGTCAGACCCCTTGTGCAGAACTCACCCTGCACTCTTTGGGAAGTTGCTTAGGTTACACCCAGGGATCTCCTCGTGAAACTACTGTGTGGCTTGAATGAACCAGGAGATATGCATGCCCTGTATAGTAGGTTATTAATACAGAGTAATTGCGATGGTAATAAGTTATCATGGCTCCAGGGCAATCTCTTGAACGTTAAGTAGGAACGTCAGAATGTTCTTATTGCCGCTATTCCTGGTTACTTGTGCTATGACCAAATACCTAAAGATGCAGAGAAGGACTTGCTTCTGCAAACATTTTGAGGGCACCGTCCACCGTCCTTGGAAGGCTTGGCACCAAGAGCAGGTGGACCGGGGTACCAACTGTAGCAGGAGCAGAGAAAGGGGGATACCAGAGCTCAGATGGCTTTCTTTCTTTTCTTTTTGTTTCATCAAGAATCAAGCCCATGGAATGGAACCCTACACATTCAGTGTGGCTGTTCTCCCTCTGTAAACACCCTTATAGACATATCTAAGGATGTGGCTCATTAATGTTCTCATAATCCGATCATGTTGATAATCATTATTAACCAGTGAAATTCCTAAATATGCTCAGAACTAAATCCAGAATGCTCAAAGCAGTTTTGCCAAATAAAGAGTACTTAGGGATAATGTATCTTATTCCAGCTCTAAACTACTTCAGGGCAAACTGATGTTAATTCTGGGATCCAGTGTTTCCAGAGCCAAATGATCCATAATCTAGAAGATATAAATACATCTACTGTAGCAAAATAAATTATAACATCGCTTTCAGGCCCTTTATCTCGTCTCCTACAGAATCTAGGTACTAGTACAGTCATAAGATACAAGAAAACAGTTAGAGCCGAGGAAATGCCTCAGACAGGGAACAACGTTTACCAAGCAAGTCTGGTGACCTGAATTCAAGTCTGGAACTGGCTGGGCGATGATGGTGCATGCCCTTAGTCTCAACACTACGGAGGCAGAGGAAGGCAGATTGCTGAGTCTGAGGACAGCCTGGTCTACAGAACAAGTTCTGGGACAGCCAAGACTACACAGAGGATCCCTGTCTTTAAAAAAAAGAAAAAGAAAAAGTGCCTGGAACCGGCTTATAAAGCCAGATCTGGTTGCATACATCTGTAATCCCAACAAAAAGATGGGAAGCAAAGACAGAACAAGTAGGAGAAAGCTCTTGGGCCAGCTAGCCTGAAGTTGACTGCTCAGAGTTAGAGACCCTGCCTCAGCAAGGTTTGGAAGATAAAAAACCAACTTCTCAAAGTTGACCTCTAACCTCAACACACTGTGGCACAAGTACACACACACAAACATACATACATACATACATACATACATACATACATACACACACACATTTAATTAAAAATAAAACTGGTGATGACTGGTTGAATATATATATACAATACACAAGTAGTAGATCATAGAAGACACAATTTTGACCAGTCAAGGGCACAATTTACAGAGTACATGGTAAGAGAGCATGCCAGTAGACTACCTCGGGTACTAAGCTGACCAGTGGAAAGGGATACTGAAGAAAGATATCACACAAAGAATAGCAGTATTTAAGGTAGCTTGACCACTACAATCGGTCTAAATCTGTATGTTATGAACAACCTAAAAACCAGAAAGTGAATTATTCTTAGACACCAGTCTATTTTGGCCAGCATACACAGTAATATCCATGGTAAATAAGTCAGGCTGGCTACTGCTCCATTGGTTGAGTACTTTGCGAGTATACACAGGCTCTGGGCTTGGTTTGCAGCACTATATAAGTGAGATGTGATAGCTCATATCTGCAACCTCAAGCATGCTGAAGGTAGAGACAGGATGAGCTTAAGATCAAGCATGTCTTTACTGCATAGAAAGTCCAAGAACAGCCTGGGCTACATGAGGTCTTGTCTGGGGGCCCTGGGGACTTATGAGCAATATGCTCAAGAAGACACATGAGTATCATCATAAAGTTGGGAGCTTTCTTTCAGTACTGTATGACCTCACCACAAGACAGTACAGGGTGTTTCTAAAGTATCACAAAGAAGCACCTTCTTTGTGCTTAGTCTTGAGATACACTGTTCATTTCAATGCCCAATGGTGACACCTGACACTCACAGCTTGAAAGGCAACTTGACTTGTCCGAGCCAGTTATACTCCACATAAAAGTTCATCACATTCAGAAAAAAACAAATTTCTTTCCTCAATATTTCTATGACATTCCACAGCCTACCTGAGGACAGTGTTTGACAACTGTCCCAGCCATGCAGTGAGAAAAGCAATCCTGACTGGAAGGCACAGGGAGGCATGACTTCCCAGGCAGTACAACCCTCTACAAGTGAAGGAAGCATTCAGAGAGGCTTTGAGTATCGATGTCTTTTCACTTGAAGTAGAAGAAAATATTCAAAATGACAGCAATAAAGTCAGGCAATGTGGGTGGTCCACGCCTGTAATCTCAGAATTTAAGAAGTGCCTACATAGAGTCAAAGACAGCCTCAGCTATACAGCAAGTTCAAGGCCCATCTGGACCACATGAATTCCTGTCTCAAAAGAAGAGACAGAAAGAAAGGAAAGGAGGGAGGGAGGGAAATAAAAGAAAATCAGGGAGGCAAGGAAGGAAGAAAGAAAGTTGTAAGATTTACTGAAAGAAAAAGAAGCAATTCTAAGACTGTGAATCCCTTCAAAGGGCACTGCAGTCCCCACAGACATTCAGATCTGAATGTGGTCATGGCCTCATCGTCCTTTACGTTCTAATTTAGATTAATTAAGCATGTAAATGAACTTAAAGCATACTATAGGGGGGAGGGGGACAAGACTGGAAAGAATGGGAGTTAGTCCATCAGAGAATCCTTGGGAGCCTTTGATCCTCAAACCCAAGGCACCAAAGAGAAGACTCATTTCTTCTTTAGATTCTTCCTTGGAAGGGTGCTGGCTAGGGAGAAGGAGACAGACCTTAAGGAAGCAGTGAGTGCCTTAGCTCTAGTAGCCTCCTATGTCCACATCTTGCTGTTTTACCTTAAAAAAAAAAAAAAAAAAGCAAAACAATCATTTATAACCTGAAGCTGGGTAGAGAGCTTGCTGTGAAAGAATAAAGACAAAAATTTGATCCTCAGAATCCATATTTTAAAAAGCCAGGTATGTATCCTGTTTATAATCCCAGGAAGTCCTGTGGGGCTCTAGGTCTCACTGGCCAGCTAGCCAGCTAGCCTAATTTTTTTCAAAAATGGTTGACTTCTAGCTTTCATGCGCACACACACACACACACACACACACACACACACACACCCCACAAATTCATCAGCGTAACTGAACACCACCACAGCTCTAGCTTCTTGGCTTATCCTCATGTAGGTGATTCCTAAGTTATATTTATATATGACGCCTCTCACCTGTCACTCTGAAATTTTCTGATGTGTTCTCATCAGAACTTTGACCTTCACTCCCTTGTCCACAGTATTTCTGTGAACATGTGTGTATAGAAAATCTCATAGGTAATCTAAGTGCAATCTAAAATCAAATCTTATTCTAATGATTTAAAATTAGGTAAACCCAACATAAAGCAGGTGACTTATAAGCTACGGAACTAACTGCTAGTCCTTCTAAGTCCCCATTACCACCGTTTTCAACCTTAAGTATCTTTACCTTTCCAGGATTTCTTGGCATTTGACACAGTTTTATTCTACAAATACGCCAATCTCCTTATTTGCAGATCTACAACATCCATGAACAACATCCATGGTCCACTTATTTCTAAAAATAACTTCAGCTAAAATTTACTTTATTGGTCAGTCCAGAGGGGTTGAGACAGAGGACCTGAGGCTCAGAACTCAAGCTCTCAGAGACAGTTCCAGTCCCTACAATTGCTTCCTACTGGCAGACTACAGCAGTACAGCCTAGGGAATTTAAATGACCGATTTACCCGGGGAAAGAAAGCTTATTTTTAGTGAGGGTGGAAAAAAAAAATGTTGATTTAATTTATTTTACTGGCTGTGAATCTCCTTTGGAAAGGAGAAGTAGAGTTTGATTAATTAGATTAGCAAATGCAATAAAGTGTTTATTCACTTGGGTGAATCACGGCTTCCCTGGGTTAGCTGAATTTTATTTTAGGTTTTCAAACCTGTCCAGTAGGTAGCAAGATGGAAGCCAAAAGCCCTTCCACACCACACTGCTTTCAAGCATCTTTTCATATGTTAATTTGATCGTTTTTTTCCCCCAAATCTGCAGGCAGACATATTTCACAGCCCCTCCCCCTCTCTCACAGGGGGAGGGGCGGCATATGGATCATACACACAGATGACAGGAAATTAACCACACTACTCATTACCATTTGCTATGCTTCTGGGTTTTAGCAGGTTTTTCCTTTCCTATTGACTTTCATTGCAAATTTTCTTTCTACCCAGCACAAAAGCTCCAAAGAAATTAGGTCAGCAATTTATAAGGTCATTAGAAAATACTTATTAGAACAAACCGTTGCAATTGTAAAGAAAAAAAAAATAGTTGTTACCATCCTCCAATGGCTGCCAGCCTTTTTTTCTTCCTTCTTTTCATGGTCTGTCTTCTTCAGGAAGTCCCTTTGATGTATCTTGCTACACAAAACCATTCCCTGACTCATTTGTTACTGAGACTTTACCAGAGCAACAGCTGTTCAAACAACACACTTGCCTCTGAAAGTCTGGGAAAATTGGGGACAATAATCAAATTAAAATTCCAGGTCTACACTCTTTTGACAGAATGCAGCCGGTTTTGATGTTTTATATTAAAGCATATTACATTAAAAGGGATTCTGCTGCACGGTGTACTGGGTTCTCCCAGTAATGTGCTGATGGCGTTTCACAAGGAGGAAAAGCTGGTAATTCACCAAAAAGGGGAGAAAAAAAAAAATCAAACATTTTTCTAAAAATTTTTTTTCTCTTTTTCTTGTTATACTTGATTTTTTTTTTTAAACCCAAAAGAATGGAGCTTGAAATCCTAGCAGATGGGGACCACTGGACAGCATCAGACTCAGAATAACAATACAAAACTGAAGTGTGGGGCGGCTGGGACACAGGCATCTTGGGTGGCTTCTGATAAACAGGAAGCCCCATTGATTTCAGCTGAAGGTAGAACTGAGCGCTTTTATCCAAAGGCTGTGAAAATCACCTTCTCCGAGAAAGGTTAACATCTCTCGAGTTCTCTGAAAAAAGGCAGAAGATTACAGGATCACAGCTGCCTTCATGTTAATGAGGTACAGGCAACTGGCCTTGAGCTTTGAAAGGAAGAAGGGAGAAATCAAAATCAGAGCGCATTCACCCGTCTGACAGTATCCCCTGCCTCCATCTGCAACACATCCATACACTGACTGGGCTAGGCAGGGAATTTAACGGTATCGGAGATCAAACAGCTTTAATACTTTGAATTACCCTGAAAATAATGCCTGCCTCAGAACAGAAGTAGCACGCAGGGCAGCTCAAAGAATAGCATTCTCTTCTCACCTGTTCTCCAAGATCCCACCATAGCAGCTGGTCCCCAAGGGTTCTGACTAACCACTTCCACAATCCTAGCTGGGCTGTTTCCTCCTACCCACTAAAGGTCAACGGTTCCCACTGTCCAGTTGTGTCTTTACAAACCAGTTTCATTAATCTTCCTAGAAAGCAGGAGGAGCCTGTGGTGGTTTGAATATGCTTGGCCCAGGGAGTAGCAATGCTAGGAGGTGTGGTCTTCTTGGAGGAAGTGTGCTACCATTGGGGTTGGCTTTGAGACCCTCCTCTTGGGTGCCTGAAAGCCAGTCTCCTCCTAGGAACAAGATGTAGAATTCTCAGCTCCTAAGCGCCACACCTGCCTAGACACTGCCATGCTCCTCCCTTGGTGATAAAGGACTGAACCTCTGAACCTGTAAGCCAGCCCCAGTTAAACGCTGTCCCTTATAAGATTTGCCTTGGTCATGGTGTCTCTTCACAGCAGTGGAAATCCTCACTAAGTAAGACAGACCCATTCCAAAACCCTCTGGGCAATGCAAAGTAAGATCTGAGTCTTTATGATGTTCCTACCAACTATCCACATTCCTAGCACACACTCCACATCTCAGTCAGAATCCCAGATCTGTACCTCTTATTAAAATATACACACAGGGGGAAAAAAAAACCCACACAGACAGACAGGCAGACATGCAAAAACCCTGGACTTTGGCAAGTACCCCTGGGATCCTTCCTGTACCTTCCTTGGGCCTTCATCCTCATCCTTCTTTGACTTGCCCTACATCGAATTTAGACTCAGAAAATGCACACTCTCCCAGGTCACCCTGTATGCACCTATTAGGGAGCATCCACACGTTATATTTCATTGCTATAACCATTAGTCTCTACCCTCTAGACTGAGAAGTGAGACACAAGGGCTGAGCCTTATCCTTGTTGGAGTTCAAAATAAATAACCAGTCAATAAAATAAGATAAAATAAACCAGTTAGGACAACATTGTCACCCAAACAGTCCCTAGAGCCCACGACAAATATTTTCTTTGGAAATGAGTTGACAATAGAGTTGCCTTTCACTTTACAATGTTTCCACAAATATAGAAAAGTGGCACACAGTATGTATTTAACAGATGTCTGATAGTACATAAAGAAACACAAGGAGCAACAGTGTCATCAGGACATTAAAATATCAAGTTTTCTTCACTAAAACTATTTGTCAGACACAAAAGAGAAGAGAGCATGCAAGTTCCATACTTGTGGTGCAAGTGCTGGGACTGACTGAGTACTTCCCATCCCACAAAGTGTGATAGTCCCTCAGGCTCATAGGGACTGGCACTGTTGGAAAGTGTGGCCTTGCTGGAGGAAGTGTGTCACTGGAGGCCAGCTTTGAGGTTTCAGAACCCAGGTCCAGTGTCACTCTCTCCTCCTTTGGCTCCAGAAAGAGAACGAGAGTTCAGCTACCTCTCCAGAACCACATCTGCCTGCATGCTGTCATGCTTGTCACCATGATGATGATGGACTAAACCTCTGAGCTGTAAGCCAGCTCCAAATGCTTGCCTTTCTAAGAGCTGTACAGTCATGGTGCATCGTCACAGCAATAGAAACCCTAACTAAGAGAGTGACCTGCACTCACGATTCTGTTTGCTGTTGCCCCTATCTTACATATACAACTTACCAGCCGCTGCATTGCTCACATACAGCCCATCAAGAAAGCGCAGCACTGACGTGTACAGCACCAAGCATTTTACCCAAGAGTCCCAAGTCGTCTACCCACTGGACAGATGGCTCAGTGGGTAAAGCAGCTGCTATTCAGGCACGAGGACCAGAGTTCAGATCTCCAGCACCCATGTACATACTCTAGTCTGCCTACGATTCCAGGGCTGGGAAGGCGGAGACCACGGATGCCCATAATGAGCTGGCTAGCTAGACTATCTGTATGGGTGAACTCTGTGTTCAACTAAAAAGTCCTGCCTACATGAATATGGTATAGGGAGATCACCTAAGGTCTCCAGAGTCACTCAGTGCCCACACATGGACACAGGCATGCGCAAACACACACACACACACAAGCACTGGATGCTGAAAGGACAGACATCAAGTTTACCCTTAATGTTCTTAACTTCAAGAGAACCTTGCCACCCTGACAGGGACTCTGCTATAGTGTCAGTGACCCCTGGCCCTCGTCTGAATTGCTGTGTTTAAACTTGTTTGGTAATTTAAACAGGAGGAGTGGTTTCATCACTCCTCTGGCCCATTACAGCCTCTGTTTACTGTTTGCCCTGGGCTCCTGCCTCAGCAAGACCTAAGACCTGCGTTTTAGATACTGACTGTACTGAGAACTTGCTTTCGCCCACTCAAGTGCAGCTGGCACCCACAAGGGCAGAACCCAATCTACCCACAGCCGGTGTCCAGGTCTCCAGATGATCTCTGTTCTTGGTGTCCCTACTTGGCATCCTAGTCTAGGGCTCCGAGCTCCAAGCTATCCCCTTGCTCCAAGCTATCCCCTTGCACCTTGCCTTGCTCACACAGGCTCTTTCCTCTGCTTGGAACGCTGCCACTCTGGGCACATTCCTAACCCTGGTTTGTGTCTAGCACCCCCTACTAGGACCTTAAGGGGCCTCTCCCCTTCCCCCCACCCCTAGCAGAAGCAAAGAGCTCCTCCCTTCTCCTTTGTGCTTCCTTTCCTTATCTTTTTAAAGCCTCTGTGACAATTCAGAGACAGCAATTACTACTCACTGTTTGTCAGGGGTGTGTGTGTGTGTATGTTAGGCCACACAGGTTTATTCTGTCTGTCTTCCTCCATTGCTTTCCACCTTATCTGCTGGGGTAGGGTCTCTCCTTGAACCTGGAACTCCTTGCCCCTCTCTACCACACCTGCCTAGCTTTTATGAGGATGCTAAGGATCCTGGTCCTGGAGCTTAAAGGACAAGTGCTCATCCATTAAACCACTCCCCACCCTCTTTGCTGCTGAGAGCTCCCTCTGTGAACAGACACCAGGTCTTATTCATAGCCATTTCCTTAGTACACAAAGTCATACCTGAAACACAGCAATTGATGCCTTAACGAAGGGACACCTAAGGCCATATTAAGATGACTGACAATTCCATCCACCATGGTTCCCTCCACCCTTACAAAATCAGAGCACCAAATGCAGAAGCGCTATAAACTTGCTGTCTGCACTGAAGGCAGACTGCAAACCTAACTGGTAACACCAGGACCCAGCTCAGTCTCTGAAGGTGCAACCTTTAAGTTATTGTTCCAGCTTGATGAGGAGTTGGAAACGATCCAAAAGGAGGATGCTCTGAGACGTTACTCACACAACTTTGGCCTCTTAAACATTTGCTTAGCAACTATTTGCCGAATACCAGCAATAAGCATGGTTTGCCTTCTATGTTCGTCTACTTTCCCTGGCTGTCACTGAATACCACTGGCTGAGAACTTTACAGAGAACAGAAGTTCACTGGCTCATTATTCTGGAGGCTGGTGCTAACGTTTGCTGATGGCAAAGGACACCTCACAGTTGAGATTCGGCAAGTGTGTTCCTCTCTCTTCTACTAAAAAAGCCATTCAGTGATACTGCCACGTGGGTCTATCCCCCTGACCTCACAGCCAATCCTAAATCACCAGCCAAAGGGTGACCCTTCAAATACTCCTAACTGGAGGATGATGCTTCAGTTTTCTTCCCATTGCTGTCGTTCCAGTCTACCGAAGCCAAGAGGCCATGGCAGAAGAAACCTCAACCAAGTCCCACCACATCCGAAAAGCGGATGGGGAATAGAGGCATGTGTACCTGCTGGTGCTTAGCTTAGTTCCTGCAGCCTTATGTGCAGCTCACAAGCCCCTACCCGGGAAATGTTGGCATTCACAGTGGGCGAGGTCTTCCCACATCAACTAAGCTAATCAAGAAAAATCCCTACTACAGCCAGGCCGTCCCCGCACTAGGGAGGCAGAGTCAGACAGATCTCTGTAAGTGAGAGACCAGCCAGGTCAACAGAGCCAGTTCCAAGACAAAGAAACCCCCGTCTTGAAAACACCAATAAGATGGAGGGAGGGAGGGAGGGAGGGAGGGAGGGAGGGAGGGAGGGAGGGAGGGAGGGAGGAAGGAAGGAAGGAAGGAAGGAAGGAAGGAAGGAAGGAAGGAAGGAAGGAAGAAAATCCCCTACAAACCAATCTTACTAGACAATCCCTTACTGAAACCCTCTCTCCAGGTGAGTTCCTGGAATGTCAGGTTGACCAGTAACCCTAACCATCACTTTTAGACCCTAGGAGAATGACACCGAGTTGTATGTGAATAGATCCCTGGTCTCACCCAAAGGGCCTTTCAGTCTAGGTAAGTATGACTTAGGGTGGTCATGATGAGCTCTGCTAGAGGAAGAAGTCAGGCTGTGTTCTGTGCGCATGTACAGGTGGCTAATGTAGTCCCAGGTGACTTGTTTGTCAGTCTGAGACTTGCACAGTTGCTCAGCTGCTGCTTTCCTAACTGCAGTTCAGGGACTGGAGGGCTAGGGTGCCTGTGCCTTGAGGGCCAAAGGCAGACAGGAGGCCTCAGAGTCCTGCAGCTTTTCCTCTCAGGCTATAAAGCTTATTGTTGAGATGTCCTGAGGCATCCAGCAGGCTTCAAGAGGAAGTCCCACAGAAAACCCATCTCCTCCAAGAAGACAGCTCAGGAGAGCTGGCTGCCTCCATGCAGAGCCAAGGATTTATCTCATACACAGCTCCCTGAATACATCCCGATACATGCAGACACTGCCTTCAAGGGTCTGCGAACGTTTCACGGTGTGGGTATAGCACTGTCTTCACTGCATTTGTTCATGTAAATCCTTAGGTTTAGTTATGATCCGAGAGAGAGAGAGAGAGAGAGAGAGAGAGAGAGAGAGAGAGAGAGAGAGAGAGAGGGAGGGAGGGAGGGAGGGAGGGAGGGAAGTCTTCCCACACCAATTAAGCCAATCAAAAAAAAATCCCTTTGGATGAGACCAGGGATCTATTCACATACAACTCCTAGGGTCTAAAAGTGATGGTTAGGGTTACTGGTCAACCTGACATACCAGGAACTCACCTGGAGAGAGGGTCTCAGTAAGGGGTTGTCTAGTAAGGTTTCCTGCTGCTGGTGTGTACTGGGAGGGAGGGAGAGGGGAGGGAGGGAAGGAGAGAGGGAGGGAGGGAGGGAGGGAGGGAGGGAGGGAGGGAGGGAGGGAGGGAGAGAGAAGGAGAGAGGGAGAGAGGGAAACAGCAAGGAGTAAGAGAGAGACAGACAAACAGACAGACAGTCAGACAGAGACAGAGAGACTCTGCCAGAGGCAGGAGAAATAGCTTAGTAAAGTGCTCACTGCACAAACATGAGAATCTGCATTCAATTCCAGAGCCCAAAGCAGGGCAAGAGGGCATGACTGTACTTGAAGCCCAGGGGAGCAGAGAACTGCAGATCTTTGAGGCTCAATGGCCAACCAGCCTAAGCCAATCAGCTAGTTCCGGGCCTGGTGAGAGACCTTGTCAAAAAAAAAAAAAAAAAAACAAACAAACAAGGTGAATGACACTTTTCTGCTGCTGCTGTCTACTGGGTATTCACATTAGCATGATAGACACACACACACACACATTCACCCACAGAAATGGCACACATACCTAGATACAAAGTAAAAAGGAGGGGTATCATAGACAATCATTGTGCTTAATATTGCTCTAGTCCTGTTTTTCACTCAACCAACATCCACAACCTACATTCTCAAACTAGAGTTGTCTCTGTCCCATTTACAGAGTGTGACCTGTCAGTCACACACACACACACACACACAAATTCTTTTCCCTTATACTTGAAATCTCAATACCTCTAAGTCATACAACTTCAAATATCCACCATTACACTTGGGGACTCACACCAAGAGCAGGTGTCTATACAGAAGGACTGCTGCTGTTTCTCAGAGCCTCCATCGTATAGAATTGTATGGAAAAGAAATCCTTGTCTTACACGCCTTTGTATACATGTTTTCCCCTATTGGGGCAGGTGTCCTTATGTCAAGACATTTTCAAAAGCAGTGGGGATAACAGTCCTAAAACATCAGCACTTGACAAAGGTGAGGAGGTTTTTGCTTTTGGGTTTGTTTTGTTTGTTTTGTTTGTTTGTTTGTTTGTTTAAAAAACGCTTTTGTGGGTGGTGGTACACTCAAGGGACAGCTGGAGGAAGGCTGTGGGCAAACACCTGTAGTGAGTTGCTGCTACCCACCCTGTGTGGGACACCCTGCACTCTATCACATATGCACCCAACCTTACACAGCAGTCATCAGGCCCCATCTCTGGTACTCTGTCATTGTGATTTGCCACTCAGAAATAAGCAACAGCATTTGACTCCTGTGGACTATAAATACCCCTCCCATCCTGCCTGTTACCTCCATGCAGCAAACACTGCCTGCACTACCTCAGTATTGCCCAGATCTCCAACAGCTAAAGAATGATACCCTGTCGGGTCACCTGCCAAACCAAGGACTAGAAGGGTGACCCCCTTTAAGAAAAAAGGGCTACACCTCCCAAGGTGGGTGCCTATTTCAACCCCTGCCCTTGAAATATAGAGGCGAGAAGGTGAGTAGTTTCAAAGGTAGCCTTGGCTACATAGCAAGTTTGCGAACAGCCTGGTCTACATGAAACCATGTCTCAAAGCACATTCCAAAATTAAGTAGGAAAACTTTTTTTGAGGTTGTTTTTTCGAGACTGTCCTGGAACTCACTTTGTAGACCAGGCTGGCCTCAAACTCAGAAATCCGCCTGCCTCTGCCTCCCGAGTGCTGGGATTAAAGGCATGTGCCACCATGGCCCAGCAAGTAGGAAAACTTTTGTCTAGCACTAATAAAAAGTAGTATCAGGTTTGATAGCTTCTTTTTTTAAAGGTTGGGAGGATTAGAGGATTGTTTCAGTGGATGTACATGGCATAGGCTGGAGGTCAGCCACTTGAGTGTCTTCTACCTGGGATTTGTGTTGTTGCTGCTGTTCGTGTTTTGACTGAGTGTGAGCACATAGAAGTCAAAGGACAATTTGACAAGTCAGCCTTCACTGTCCACACGATTCCTGTCCACTTTCAGGTAGGTTCCAGAAATCAAATTCAGGTGTTGCCAGATTGGCAAGTCAAGCCCCGTTGCATCTTGTCAAACTCTGCTTTATTTTCTGAGACAGGGACGGTCACAGGAATGCCCTGCGTTCACTTTTCTACTACAGAGGTTATAAGTATGCGCCACAGCCCACTCAAGATTTAAAAGAACAAAGAACAACAACAACAACAACAACAAAAAACCCAACCAAACAAACAAAGGCATGTGTTCTGGGGTTTGAACTCAGGTCCTCACGCCTGTGCAGGAAGCATTTTACCAACCGAGCCATCTCTATGGGCCCTGCTGGCATTCCTAAATAAAGCATTTAGGACTAAAATATGGTTTTCATACACGAGATCATGTCTATGGTACAGGGATGTCTTAGAGTGAAATCCTGCATGTGAAAAGCCCACTTAAGATTTGTTGTATGACTGCCATATCCAGGGATCCATCCCATAATTAGCCTCCAAATGATGACACCATTGCATACACTAGCAAGCGTTTGGTGCAAGGACCGTGATATAGCCGTCTCTTGTGAGACTAGGCCGGGGCCTAGCAAACACAGAAGTGGATGCTCACAGTCAACTATTGGATGGATCACAGGGCCCCCAATGGAGGAGCTAGAGAAACTACCCAAGGAGCTAAAGAGATCTGCAACCCTGTAGGTGCAACATTATGAACTAACCAGTACCCCGGAGCTCTTGACTCTAGCTGCATACGTATCAAAAGATGGCCTAGTCGGCCATCACTGGAAAGAGAGGCCCACTGGACAGGCAAACTTTATATGCCCCAGTACAGGGGAACGCCAGGGCCAAAAAATGGGGATGGGTGGGTGGGGGAGGGGGGGCATGGGAGGCTTTTGGATAGCATTGGAAATGTAATTGAGGAAAATATGTAATAAAAAATAAAAAAAAAAGATTTGTTGTATGTTGGAGAAATGGCTTAGGTTAGAAAAATGCTTACCTTACAAACCCCAAAACTTGACTGCATGCTGACTGCATGCTGAGCAATGATGGTGGATAACTTTCATTCCAGCAGGAGAGAGGGAGGGGGAGGGGGAGATGGGGGGCAGATCTCTGAGTTTGAGGCCAACCTGGTCTACAGAGTTGAGTTCCAGGACAGTCATGACTATACAGAGAGACCCTGTCTCAAAAGAACTTAAGAAAGAAAGAAAAAGAAAGACAGACAGACAGACAAGGAAGGGGAACGGGTAGGGGAAGGGGAAAGAGAACCAAACTGTAATCTGCCAGAACAAACACAGGAAATTTGTGTCTGGTGGTACGTGCTTGTAACCTCAGTATTGGGGAGGCAAAGATAGGTGGACCCTACTCACACAACTGTACTTGGTCATACACACAAACACAGAAACTGTCTTGCATTTGTACCTAATATAACCACTGGTGATATGTTTGCTTTCATTATTGTCTGTATCTGCCATCCACTCATTCATTATTTGGGGAGGGTTGAGGGACAGGGAGTCTCATGTAGCCTAGGTTAACCTCAGATTTCCTATGGAGTCATGGGTAAAATTAAACTTCTGATCCTTGGCCTCCTAAGCATGTACCCTTGTCCATCCATATGTCCAGCATCCCCTTGTGCTGAGCCTGTGGTGCTGAGATTCATCTGTGGCCTCACTGGGGTTCCCTCTACCTCCTGCTTCACACTGCTTTCTTCTCAACCCCCTTCATGTGGTAATCTCTGGGCTGCTTCAACTGGATCTGACACAGATTCTTTCAATTGTGTATGCTGGTGACAAGCTCTTTCTCACGGCTCACCTAAGAGCACTTAGGGGGGTACTTGATTTGAAAACTTCTTGCATCCAAAAATCTTCCAGTTCTCCAGCTCCCCCACTCACTTGGATTCTGCTACTGTCAGCGTGGTACCGTCTGGGACAGAAGTGCTCAATTTTCTCTGCCGTTTACAACATTCACGTGCTTAGACAGATTCCATACTTGGCAATGATGAATTATCATCAACAACCTGAAATACCTCAGTGAGTGTTCATGTCACGGAGGGGACATGGTTTTCTTTCATTAGCTGAGTGGCATCTGCACACAACGCCACTGAAATTCGGAAAAAAACAGCTTGTCTTATTTGCTATGTGTATACGGATGGACTTGAAGGGACTCACGCTCCACAGCATGGCGTGCAAGTCGGATGACAACCTGCAGGAACTGGTCCTCTCTCTCCTTCCACCATGTGGATCCCAGGGATCAGGTCTCGCAGTAAGCACCTTCGCCTGCTGAACAGTCCGTCTCATGAGCCCTGACTCTCTTAACCTCAGTGAACCTCAGACTCACCTGCAAAGTGAGGTGAAACTTCCTTTCCCCACAAGTAAAGACAAGTGTGTGGAATGCTCAACTATGACCAGCCTGCCTCCAAACCACTCCAGAGAGCTGGATATTTATTTATTCAGAGAAGAAAGTCTTCATTATCTAAGATGGAGTGAATATTAGCATGAAATTTTTGAGTCTTTTTTTTTTTGGTGTTGAAATAAATTACATTTTTAAAAGCTAGTAAACACTCACATTTAAAAACACCAAGGGCATATTGAGACAAGCTTTGGGTCTTCAGGAACACTAAACTTCTATCTGTTTCGCTTCTCCCCATTGTTTCCCCCCACCAGTCCCCTGTAACTGAACACAGCACTTTGGAGAAATGTTTCAGAAATGCTAGACTTTAAGATGACAACAAATGATAAGGAGGATAGACAAGATCCTGGGGCAAAGTGCACACACTATACTCAAGCTCTGGGAAAGACTGCTGAAAGATTCAGAACGTGACAGCCACACCAGAGACACACATGTGATGTTAAAATATCAGGATCCCATTGTGCCGTTCTTGGTACACCCTACACAGATCCAAGAAGCTGACATGTTCAATTTAACACATGGGCCTCCACCGTATCTACAATGCCTCAGGGTATTCCATGCACCAAGATCCAATACAGAAATTAGATAGATAGACTAGATAGATAGATAGATAGATAGATAGATAGATAGATAGATAGAAAGAAAGAAAGAAAGAAAGAAAGAAAGAAAGAAAGAAAGAAAGAAAGAAAGAAAGATAGATAAGTAAAATCCCACTCTGCCCAGGCTTGGCCAGGCCAATGTAAATAGTAAATAAAAATTGTAAAGATTGTCTTATTAATATGAAATCTGTTCTGAAATGACTAGAGACTCCTTCAGCCTATTCAGGAGGATTTCTCACAAGGCTACAATGTGAAAGATTTGTCCTTGTCCAACACAAACAATGAAGAAACTCAGCCCAGTGCAAAAGCCCCAGGAGATACAATCTGCAATTTAATTAGTGAATAATTGAAGCCATTTAAATACAATTCCAGGCATTTTTTAAAGTAATATTTGAAGAGACATCTGCTGCATCTATGTGTTTAGGCAGAGGACAAGAATGCAGGATCTGAGGAAATGCCCACGGTGATGAACAAGACTGACTGTTGTCGGGGCAAGACCCATAATTTAGAACAAAACTCCGGGAATCCTCCCTGTTGACGCTCGCTCCATGCCCACAAACTCAAGAGATGACACAGGGTAGACAGGTAGACAGACAGGCAGACAGGCAGGCAGGCAGGCAGGCAACACAAAACATTGCTCAGTCTTGTGAGCACAGTGTAAGAGTGTAAAGGGATCTGACTTAAAGTCACAGCACTAAGCTGATAGCCTGGCCCCCTAGCAATGCTTTTTCCTATCAATGCCTCGACTTGTCAGTTTACGAAATGGGAATATGAATGCCTGCCCGATGTGAGCTTCTGATATTAAAAGACAGTCTCTACCATAAAAGGACCGTATGAAAGGTACTAGAAGAAATGGAAATATGGAAGAAATGGAGACAATAGCAAGCTTTCAGTTTGGTGAAATGAAATGTAGAGATGGGAGGTGGTAATGACTCTGGGAGGGTGTGAATTTACTTAATGCCAGTGAACTGAGTTCTTAAAACCAGTTAAGGCGATTAGAGCTGTACAGCGGTTAACACAGCGGTTAACACAGCTGCCCTCCGGCCAGTAAGACGCCAAACTTCATGTCGTGTGCATCGCGTAGTAACTTTTAAAAATGATTTAGGAGGATGATAAAAATCCCTGGTACACCACACGGTAAGCTGAAGAAGCCAGGCACTGGCAACCGAGGAAAGGATACCTGGCACATGGTACTCGCACACTGCCAAAGCACACACCAACTCTAGGACTCTGCCAAGCATCCCCCAAAGAAGCGAAAAGAAAAAAAGAGTCTTGTTTCCCTAACCTTTGTTAACCGTAAACAAAAAGGACTAAAAACTAAAAGTATCTCAGCCAGGCACAGTGACGTATTCCTGTCATCTCAGCCCACCAGAGCCAGGAGCCTCTAGTCTTAGGCTAGCTCAAGCTACAGTGTTAAGTCCTGACTCAGATTAGTATATAAATAAATAAGAGCTGGGGGTGTGGCTCAGTCAGTCCATAGAGTGCTGACTTAGCATGCATAAGGCCCTAGATTCACCCTCTAGCGTCAAATAAGCCAGATGTGGTGACACACGGCTGTTTCCCGGAGGCAGTGACTGGATTATTAGTCAAGGCACTCCTCAGCTATATATAGTTCAAGGCCGGCTTGGGCTACATGAATCCCTGCCTCAACTTAAAAAAAAAAAGCAGTTAACTAATAATTAATTGCTTTAAGGTACCTTTATGTTGGGCATCAAGTCCTCAAACTCCTAGCCTCTGTGCACTTTCAGAAACTCAAATGGTATCTGTGCTGAGTCCCAATTAATATAAACACTTCAGCTAATACCCTGCTTTACTCTTGAAGGTGGTCTGTCTGCAAAAGCACTTTTGCACCATAGCTACAGCAAATGAATGGGTGAAAGATAAGAACCCCATAAAGAAGATCAAGAATTCACGCCCCGAGGCATCCACTTAAGAAAGCTGTGCTGCTCCTGTCTTCCGTGTGACTGGAGCTGTGTTGCGTGGACTGCCACGGGTAAGAAGCAGAAGTAACTCTGGGAATCGGGAGTGTCACGGCTGAGCTCTCTGCTGAGTGACAGGCACCCAAACAGACGCTGTTCCCTACCGTGTCTGGGTGCAGTGTGCCAGTGACTGGATGGGGATGGATGACAAGGACGTCCCTTTTGGATGTCGCTTTATGTGATATACTTTTCTATCCTAAGGGTTTGTCAGAGACATCTAATAACACAATGTGTTGGCCTATCCCCTAAGCCTTAGGTAAAGTAGCTAGGATGTAAGGGAGACAGTTAAGAGTCTAGATAATTGAGGCTTGGCACGAAGAGCCAACACTAATTCCATGGATATTCACCTGTCCAGAGGTTCCATCAGGAGAAGGCTAAGGCAAGGTCAGCTCAGCTCCTTAGCTGCAGGGAAACACACAGTGCTGGGTCTCAGAAGTCACTGGAAACCTCAACAGCTAAATAAAGGAGCCTGGACCAAAACCACATCTGATGCTGGCAACTCAAGTCTAAACTGTCTTTTACCTTTGGAATGTAGATCATCATGGAACAGATTCAAGGATATCAAGTGAGAAAAGACAGGGAAATTTTGTGAAGATTCAAGTACAACACAAGTTAACAGCAAGCACATTTCCTGAGAACCTCTATTATCAAACTAAGGTATTAATAATATTGTAAAATAATAGCCTGATCCAGTTCAAAGTAGGCACTTCACAGCAATGACAAAGACTGGCAAATCCTTCTCCATAAAATCATTAACTGATCACCTTTCAAGTTACTGTTAAATAGATCCATTCATCGTAAAACTCTTATGAAAGTTTCCTAGCTTTATACTTCATTTATGTAAAATCTCCAACTCCAAAAGGCACTGGAAAGGGATCTATAGAAACTGTATGTCAGGGCTGGAGAGATTGCTCAGTGGTTAAGAGCATTGACTGCTCTTCCAGAGTTCTTGAGTTCAATTCCCAGCAACCACATGGTTACTCACAACCATCTGTAATAGGATCCAGTGCCCTCTTCTGGGGTGTCTGAAGACAGTGACAATGTGCTCATATATATAAAACAAACAAACAAAGCAACACTTGACTGTCTATGCTGCTGCTGAGATCTAATCCCACACTCTATCACTGGCCTCCAGCCCAAAGACATTCGTTTGGCTGGGTTAAAATCCCATGTTAACGACTATGATGGTTAATAGTCATCATCAACTTGCTGGATTTTAGAATCACCTAGGAGATCGGTGAGGCAGGCCTCTGGGTGCATCACTGAGGGCAGTTCCAGAAAGGGTTAACCAAGGATGGGCAGCACCACCTGATGGGTGGGGGCTGGACAAAATAAAAATATCTGAAAAGCAGAGGAAAGCAGCTACTGCCTGAATTCCCTGTCTCTCTGCTTCTTGCTTGGCCAGCAAGTAAACAGCTTTCCTCCACCAAAAGCCCCCGTTGCCATGGTCTGCTCTAGTACATGGAACCAAGCAGACTGAACCCTCCAAAGCCACAAGGCAAAATAAACTCTTGCCCTTTTGAGTCGTTACTGTCAGATATTATCATGACAGTGAGAAGACGCTAACTAACCAGTAACTATATGCTCACAAGTTGCAAATGTCTACATTGATCATTCATAGGATTGCCCAGAATTTCAGGAAACACTCCAATGGCCTGGTTCTGAAACTCTTGCCCCAGTTCTCTACACAAAACCTGTAAGGATGCTACCACAGGATAGGAAGGAGCTCAGCAGGCAGAGCACCGCAGCAAAGTATAAGACCCAAGTTCAGACAGTACGACCCTGGGGAAGGCTGCATACTCCCCTCATCCAGTGCCGAGAGGGAAAAGGGAGACAAAGGTAGATCCCTAGGGTCTGTTGACCGTCTAACTGAGAGATCTCTAGGTCTCAAAGATGATGGTGGTGATGATGGAAAGAGGAAGATAGTGAAGTCGACCTCTGGCCTCCACAAGTACACACACAGGGGAACACACATGCATAAACAGGCATATGCCACATACATAAGAACCTATCAACAGGGGGGAAAAAAATCTTGTCTTGAAAGAGATAGGTAAGAAGGAGGCAGGATCGTAACCCAAAGAGGATGTCACCCTTTCGCCCACTGTGGGTAGGTTCACAAACAGCATTCTGTAATCACCTCCTGAGCGACTGTAAGAAATGGGAGGCAAAGGTCTCTGTGAAGCTTCCTGGGCATCACCTGAGAAAACATGCTTCATATAACCCCACAGAAATGGACCGCCTGCCAGGATGGTGACCCAAATTCCCAGCCCTCTGCTTCCCCTTTAATTACCATACTCGAAAGCATCTGGCGGAGTGCTTCCCAAGCCCCAGGACACACCTCTTAGCAGTAAAGCCACAACCTCATTTCAGCTAACCACATGCAAAGGGAAGAGTGACTGCGATGGAGTGATGGCTCAGTGGTTAAGAGGACCTACTGCTCTTCCAGAGATTCAGCACCCAGGCTGGGCAGCTCACAACCACCAGTAACGTGGACTCTAGGAGACCGACATCATCCTCTGGCCTCCATAGGCACATACACACAGGCATAAAAGTAAAAATCAATCTTTTTAAAGGATGTGGGTGGCCAGCATCAAGATGAGAGACCTTGTGTAAAGCCTTTTATGAACATTCTGTTCGTCTTAGGTCTCCAACTATTCATCTTGGTCCCTACTTTCTAAAGATGCAGTCAGCGCAAATTACTCTCCTCCTTCCCCAGACCCTGGCATGGATGAAACATCCTTCTTTGCTTAGAAAACTAATGAGTCTCTCAAACAGAAAGAGAGAATGTGTTTAATAAATGCATTGCCAGACATCACAAACTGGATTCATGACAATGAAGACTCAATGCCCTACAATTTCAGGTGCAAGTGGGACCATGGCAGTATCCAAGAGGCCCAACAAAGGAATGGATACATCCAGCATCATGCTTAAGATACCTGAATCACAGCTGTAACTGGAGACAAGGAGATGTTTGGCATAGCATGAGATAGGGAAGGAAATCTTTCACTGTCCCTGGTCTAACCCCACCATTTTCCAAGTCCTGGGGGAGACCTCTAGGGAAATGTCCATCTTCAAAGGACAGTTATAAGAATTCAGGCTGTTTAGAGCATGGCTCTCCTGTCTTTGAAACTCTTTGGGGAATACCTTTCAAACTGTGCTCCTCAGTAGAAGGCTATTTGCCTATAAAAATGAAATATCCCTTTGTAGAGACTATGGCTTCGCCCTAGGCAGGCTATCCAAACATAACAGGTAGATCTCTTAGAAAATGCAAAGGATCATGAGGCCATACCAAGCAGACCAGAGGATAACATCTCTGCAGATGCTAGAGGGAGGTTTCTCACCCAGGGATGGACCTGGACCACTCAGAGGAGATACCTGCAACTGGGCAGCTATTCCCAGATACCAAGCATAAAACACTGAGGATGCAGCTCAGTGCTTGCCTCGAGCGGGAAGAGACTGGGTTTGATTCTCAGAGAGGAAGACAAGGAAGAAGAGGAGGAAGAGGAGGATAGAGATGGGCAATGTAGAGAGAAGGAGGAGGGAGTTGGGAGGAGGAGGAAAAGAAGGAGAAGGAGAAGAAGGAGAAGAAACAAAGACAAGCAAGCCCTGCTTAATTAACTGATGAACACCAGTGGTTCTCAGCCTATGAATTGCAACCCCTTTCACAGGGGTTACCTAAGACCATTAAAAAACACAGATATTTACATTATGATTCATTACAGTAGCAAAATTATAGTTATGGAGGAGCAACAAAAATAATCTTATGGTTGGAGGTCACCACAACATAAGGAACTGTATTAAAGAGTTATCGCATTAGGCAAGGGCAACCACATTCATAAAAGAAATTTTAGTAAAGCTCAAAGCACATGTTGCACCTCATACAATAATAGTGGGAGACTTTAACACCCCACTCTCATCAATGGACAGATCATGGAAACAAAAACTAAACAGAGACACAGTGAAACTAACCAAAGTTAAGGAGCAAATGGTTTTAACAGATAGCTATAGAACATTTCATTCTAAAACAAAAGAATATACCTTCTTCTCAGCACTTCATGGTACCTTCTCCAAAACTGACCATATAATTGGTCACAAAAAAGTCCTCAACAGATACAAGAAGACTGAAATAATCCCATGCATCCTATCAGATCACCACAGACTAAGGCTGGTCTTCAATAGCAACAAAAAAAATAAAAAAAAGCAGAAAGCCTACATACACATGGAAGCTGAACAACACCCTACTCAATGATAAATTGGTCAAGAAAGAAAGAAAGAAATTAAAGACTTTAGAATTTAATGAAAATAAAGGCACAACATACTCAAACTTAAGGGACACAATGAAAGCAGTGCTAAGAGGAAAACTCAAAGCTCTGAGTGCCTCCAAAAAGAAACTGGAGAGAACATACACTACCAGCTTGACGGGGCACCTGAAAGCTCTAGAAAGAAGGAAGCAAATTCACCCAGGAGGAGTACATGGCAGGAAATAATCAAACTCGGGGCTGAAATCAACCAAGTAGAAACAAAAAAGAACTATACAAAGAATCAACAAAACCAGGAGCTGGTTCTTTGAGAAAATCAACAAGATAGATAGACCCATAGCCAGACTAACCAGAAGGCACAGAGACAGTATTCAAATTAACAAAATCAGAAATAAGGGAGACATAACATCAGAAACTGAGGAAATTCAAAAAATAATCAGATCCTACTACAAAAGCCTATACTCAACAAAACTGGAAAATCTGGATGAAATGGACAATTTTCTATAGAGATACCAGGTACCAAAGTTAAATCAGAATGAGATAAACCATCTAAACAAGTCGCATAACCCCTAAAGAAATAGAAGCAGTCATTAAAAGTCTCCCAACCAAAGAAAGTCCAGGACAAGATGGGTTTAGTGCAGAATTCTATCAGACCTTCAAAGAAAACCTAATACCAATACTCTTTTGTAGCTATGCCACAAAATAGAAACAGAAGGAACACTACTCAATTCATTCTATGAAACCACAGTTAGGGTGCATATTCTCCAATGGAGATGGAACGGTTTCTGTCTAATCGGGAACTTGTCACAATATCCTTTCATAGAGGACTTTATAAGAGATTTTCTTCTACTCCTAGCATGTTTAATATTCCAAATAGATTTTAAAAACTGGTTGAATGCATATTACTTTTAGCTTCAGAAAATATCATGTATATTTAAGAGGCATTTAACTATTATAAATTATTCTGATGACTTAAAAAAAAGTCAATACTGAGTTGTATACTTTTAACTAAATTGTCTTAGTTAAAAAGGAAAGGAAAGAAAAAAAAGGAGTTACAGCATTAGGAAGGTTGAGAACCACTGATCTACACTGACAAAACCTCTGATACTCTACTGGCTAAATCCAGACAAGCAGCAGCAACCTGGAACTGGACTACTGGCTTCTTTGTCATTTAGGGAGAAGTTAGATCCTCTTAATAACCTGATGAAAAGCATTGCTCTGTTGCCCAGCAGAAGAGATTCACCATGAAATTCTCTACACGGTTTCACGCTGCTCATGGATCATGGAAAGCCTATGTACTTGCCTTCAGTGCATACGCTCCAAAATAAAAACAGATGGGCCGTGTCTAGCATGTACATGTTTGGCTGAGGCTCTGCTCTACCTAACTTATAAATATGTCTCGATGAATGGACTTTTAGGAGCCTGGATTTACTTCCAGGGTCTCATGGTGGCAGGAAGCCTGACCTCTGTGTCTACAGGCATCAGGCACAGCCTGGGAGCATGACCTAAAATCAAATCTTGTAGATAAAATCTAGACCTCTGGAATCCAAAGAGAGTCCTATTTCCTGACCTCTGCTCTGCAATTCCCTACTGCTGCCCCATACCTTTAAGTGTTACATAAATACTACGGCCTCAAATTTAGAAATCTTCCTTCAAGAAACTAAGGAATGGCTCTCCATTTAAGCTCAGTGTGGAATGATAACAGAAAGAATGTTCCTTTTGAAGGCAAGGAGGAGTGGGGCAGTAAAACCCAACACTGAGCTTAGAAAGGACTAGGAGCTGCAGGCAGGTAATGGCAGATAGGCAGGAACTGGCATGCAGACACTAAAGCTGCTGAGTTGCCTATCCTAACAGAAAGAAAGGATTGGAATACAAAGTACCGGTGGGCTACATTACAAGCCAGTGGATTTCAGATTGACCTAGGGATGCCATCCCACTTGTGTTAGTTTTTTTTCTGTGGCTAAAACAAATACGCATGACTGATGTGTGATGTGTGTGATCAACAGTAACTTACTGACTCCTGAGTCTACAGGATGGGGAGTCCAGGAGCACATGTCACGAGTCACTGTTCCACATCATGACAGGATGGACAGCATTGTGAGATGGAGCCACAAGACCGACAGAGCTTATTTCCATAACAGGCCCACTCCCATGGTTATCTTTCAGTCATCTGCAAAGGATCTAATCCATTCATGAAGGAGAGCCCTCAGGAACCAATCACTAAGAGAAGATCCTGTCTCTTAACACTGCCGCACTGGAGACCAAATTTCCCACACATGAGTTTTTATGAGACACATTCAGACCACTTTACATCAGAACAGAGGCTCAGGAACACATTAGGAAGTTGGTAGAACACAAAAGATTAAAACCATACTGAAGGGGACTGGCTAGACGGCTTAGCAGACAGAAGAGCTTCTGGCCAAGCCTAGCAAGCTGAGTTTGAATTCTTAGACCCATAAGGTAGAAGGAGAGAATTGACTTTCAAGTGGTCCTTTGACCTTCATATGAATATGCATATGTACATAGGGAGGGAGGGAGGGGGGAGGGGGGAAGGAGGGAGGGAGGGAGGGAGGGAGGGAGGGAGGGAGGGAAGGAAGGAAGGAAGGAAGGAAGGAAGGAAGGAAGGAAGGAAGGAAGGAAGGAAGGAAGGAAGGAAGGAAAACAAACAAAACAAATAACAACAATAAAACCAGCATACATAAGACGGGTGCTTTAATCCTACCATTCAGTAGTAGGTAGAGGCAGATCTATGTGAGTTTGAGGGCAGCCTGGTCCACAGAATGAGTTCAGGATAGCCAAGGCTACACAGAGAAACCCTGTCTCAAAAATCCAAAATGAAACAGCATATACTCTGAAACCTGGCCTTGTGGCACATGCCTTTAGAACCAGTTTCTCTGGAGGCTGAAAGGATCAAGAGATTAATGGCAGGAGTTCAGATTCAAGGTCAGAATGGGAAACATAGTTTGTATTTACCAAGCCCCTGTTTCAACATCCAAAATAAGAAAATGCCTGGGATATAACTCAGTGGATCAGTGCTCGCCCACCACGTGCTAGGCCCTCACTCAATCCCCAACACCAGGGGGAAATCTGATTGAAATGTAAACACAAAACAAAAACATGTCCTAGAATCAGTAAATAAATCCAAGAGCTGCCATGTATGAACAGCACTACTTTAAAGAAAATGGGAAATGCAAATAAAGATAGAAATAACTATGTGCTTAATCATTATTAAGCAAACTAAGATTAACATACAATTCTACAGTAAAATGTTAATTTAGGGGGCTGGGTTTTTTTTTGTTTTGTTGTTTTGTGTGGATTTCTCTGTGTAGCCTGGTTGTGTGTATGTGTGTACACTCTCACAAGTGGATGTGCGGAAATAAATATGCAAAGTAACACTCACAAAAAGACTCAGTATGCATGAGGTTTTATAGCCTACTATTTCAAGTTTCAAAGACCAATTTCACACTGTTATCAACTGCTGCAGATAATTTAAAACTAAAAAGCAAACCTCTACAAAGACACAACATAATTTATTCCTGCCCAGAAAAACAATATAAAACAAAAGCACAGATGAAGTTCACTCCGTACAATCATGGGAGATGGAGATGGTGAGACTGAGACCTGAGACCTGAGACCAGTAGAGAGATGTGATCTAAGTATGAATGTGTTACCCCATGCTTTGGGATTCTATTCCGTTCAGTTCAGTTCTGTTCCATTGGCTCACTTTTATCCTGGAGAGTGTAGAAGGGTAAGACTGTGCCTTTGCCCCTGAGTTGCCTGGTAACCATCATTTGAGATTATGAGAAGGTCTTTTTAAAAGTACACACAAGGGGAACGCCAGGGCCAAAAAATGGGAATAGGTGGGTAGGGGAGTGGGGGGTGGGGTGTGGAGGACTTTTGGGATAGCATTGGAAATGTAATTGAGGAAAATACGTAATAAAAAAAAAGTACACACAAACATACATACATATACACATATATAGTTATGCACGTGTGTTTATGTATACAAAAACTTATAAAAATGTGTATAACACACACACACACACACACACACACACACACCCCAAATCACTATCTGTACATCTTAAGCTCTCCTAAGTCTGCCTTTCCTTACTGTAGTTGGGATATGTGGATTAAGTGGACACATTCAGTATCATCCACTATACACAGCAGCTTCTCTGCTGTATACTGCCCTACTTTCGTAAGTCTGGAACATGTATTTGGTCCCAAAGCCTTTGATAAAATGCTTTGCCACGATTCAATATTTTAAATGTAAATAAACCACTGCATCATGTATTGATTTTATTTCAGATACCGTTTCTCTGATACCTTAAGAAGAATAAAGTCTATATTACATGCCATTCTCTTAAAGATCATTTTCTTGGAGAGGAAAACATTGTCAAAAGTATGATGGATTTTCTTCTGATGGATGGGGGAGTTGGGGGTGAGGGGACTCACAGGGTAGCAACCGCTGTCACTAATCAACACAGCCACAGCCTGAGGATTGAAAGGAACAGTAAGGGGACAGTGTAGCTTGCCATTCTATGATCCTAACAAGGTGTGTACTGGCAAAGCCAAGCCGGAAAAAAATAACCCTGCGACTCATAACCTGGTGTCTGCCTCCTTTTGGCATCTTAAGTTTAGATTCCATAAATACTCTGAATTCTACTTTCTCCGTGGCAGGATTACTTAATTTAAAGCTATACACACCATCCGTGCCTCTGCTGACTCTACAGGTTATAAAACTAAGGCCCAAGAGATTACCGATTTCTTCAACCGACTGCTAGCAGATCCCCGAGACACAATTTGTCATGGCTATGATGGCACCTGGAACTTTGTATTTGCTTCAAGAGGTCTTCTGCATTAGACCGGCAGGAGGCAAGCAACTGATAAAAAGATCCACAAATCCTTCTGCTTCAGAACAGAGCCACCCCCACCCAACAGGCAAGATCTGGACCCTCACTTTCTTTAATCAGAATTATGTGGGGTTTAAGCCAGGATAAAAAGATGTTCAGTTCCATTCTTTATGGGTTTCTGGGGGACCAACACAGGGGTGGGAATCACAGACGGCTGTCACCAGATCTGCCTCACACGCAGGCAGGAAGCAGGGTGGCAGTTAGAAGACAGGAAGACTGGGGGTGAGCAGAAACTTCCCACGGTGCCTGGAGAGATGAACAAGCTGTTCTCTCAGCATTCTTTTGGACCCAAGTGACTTGGTTCCTGGGCTCCCAGAGAAATGTGTGCCCTCCATAAGGAAGTCTCCACCTGCTTGGGAGAGATCACTACTCAACTGGCAAGATAAAAAGGAATGGTAGCTTTACCACCTACATTTCTACTCTAGCAATTAGTAAACTGAAAACAAGGGCTCAACAATCATCTGAGTTAATATTATTATTGCTATTGTGGTTGTTAGGAATGTAGAGCTTTAACACCTGACACTGACATTGATGGGGAATGTCAACTGGTACAGCCACTGTGGACATCAGTATGGCTCTTCCACATGGCTACAAACAGAGCTAGCTACCTTATGATCTGGCTGTACCACTCCTGGTATATATTCAAAGGAATCTTCCACTGGGACACTTGCATCTTCATGTTTATTGCAAGACTATTCACAATAGGCAAGATCAGGAACCCGCACTGATGCTGACTGGTGGATATATATGTGCAGTGCAATTTTATTGAATTGTAAAGAACCAAAATGAAACTGTAGCATTTACACAACTGGAGATCATTGTGTAACAGAAATATACCAGACGCAGAAAGATGAAGGGGGTCCATTCTCACATGTGCACATGTGCAGAATCTAGTTTGCTTTGTGTATGTGTGTGGGTGTGGGGGGTGGGGGGGGAGGGAGGGAGAGAGAGAAGGAAAGAGAGATGAAAGTAGAAAGGTCACTACAAAATGGGAGGAAAATGGCTAAAGGGAGGAAGGAGGAGAACAAAGGGATGGCTAATGGAGAAAGATAAAATGCCTCACTTTCGCTCATATATGTAGTCTATATTTAAGCATAACACATATGGCATGAATGCAAAGAAGGAACTATTTGGGAAGAACAAAGGGATGACCAAGAAAGGGGGTGAATGGAAGTGGCATGTGAGGGGATAGGAGCAAGATGCAACTACGTGTGTGTGTGTGTGTGTGTGTGTGTGTGTGTGTGTGTGTGTGTGTGAAAATGAAACCTATTATTTTGCATATTTACCAAATTTTAACTTAAAAGCTTAAAGAAAAGAAAACTGAGAACAAAAGCTATGAGCCAGACCTTGAGCCAGCCTATCAGAACTCCAACATCTTGGTTAGGTTTCCTGTATTACTGCTAATATTTGTAAGGAATTTAGAGAACAGTGTATTAGAAAAACAAAAACTGAAAAAGCTTATCCAGAAATGCTATTCTGTGCCATATAGAAATATTTAAGTTGTGTCTTTTTAATACATCTCCCTAAAACTAATAATATATACTATTTAAATTTAGCAAGTTAATAGTGAATTACTCTAAAATATCATTAATGCTGATTTACACACAAATACATGCATGCACACACCAAAAGAATTCTGTAGAACTTCCTGGAAATTATAGTAGTTTTCCCATGAAAAGAGGGAGAAAAGTCTTTGCCATCATTGAATAAAATCTGTGTCGTAGATTTTCATCCTAGATAGCTCTGCTGTTTCTCATGCCGTAACCATGCCTTCTCCATTACTGAAGTGCATGAGGCAACACAATTTCCATCAACTTTTGTCAGAATGTAGGATCTGTTGACCCATGGGCCTGCTACACTGAGTCTGCTCCGCTTGCTAACACAGTTTTCAGTCATCCTAATTATCCACTGTGTATAGGTACCAGCTCTGTTCTGTGGTAAGACCTGCCCACTGTGAAAGCCGTTGCCACAATAAGGAAGGATATGAAGATGTATGAAGAAGAAAGGATAAAGCAAAGAGATGAAGGGAGAAACTCATCATCAAGAGACATCAGAGGAAGGAGGAGGAGCAAACTGGGCCACTCTCCACTCCGGCATGACAGTCAGGAAGTTCATTCAGGGAAAGAGAACCGTCAACAGTGGGAAGCAGATGGGAGAAAAGAAGCCCAGGTAAGTGGGACCACACAGTTCAAACAAGAGGGAGGGACTCATGGCCAAGCTCTTTGGCTAGACTATCGCCAATGTAGTAAGCAAACAGGAGGGATAGCAGCCCCAAATCCCCACCAAACATGAGAGATTTCCTTTAGGGATGGATACAAAACAAAAACAAAAACAAAAACAAAAAAAACAAAAACGAGCAGTAGCCATAACAACAAAACAGAACCATCCGTGTGGTACAGAACCATCCATGCACCCGGGCCATTTGTGTTTATGTGTATTAACTCATCTGAAACCCACAGGAACCCAAGAGAGAGAATATGAATATGGTTTCAGTGTGAAATGTCCCCTCCAGGCTTGTGCAGTTTAATACTTGGTCCCCAAGTAGTGGTGCTGTTTGGGGGACATTGTGGAGCATTTAGAAAAATGTGGTCTAACCGGTAGGAAATGGCTATGGAGGTGCACCATGTGGGTGAGAGCCCACATTCCTTAACTTCCTGATCCACCTGGATGTGAGCATGCTCCTGCAGCCATGATGAGCTGTCTCAAACTGTGAGCCAAGATAGGCCTTTCCTCCTTTAAGCTGTTTCTTACTGACACATGGTCACACATTAAAAAAAAAAAAAAAAAAAAAAAACAGGGCTGGTGAGATGGCTCAGTGGGTAAGAGCACCCGACTGCTCTTCTGAAGGTCCAGAGTTCAAATCCCAGCAACCACATGGTGGCTCACAACCATCTGTAACAAGATCTGATGCCCTCTTCTGGAGTGTCTGAAGACAGCTACAGTGTACTTACCTATAATAAATAAATAAATCTTTAAAAACAAAACAAAACAAAACAAAACTGCAGGATAGTTATGAGAATGCTTGTCGCAATTTTGGAAAGTTGGCACCCAAAGTCTCAGAGAATGAAATGAATGTCAAAGGCTAAACAGCTGGTAAGTATTTTAAACTATTCCAACTGCAGCACTGTGGGTGAGCTAGATGTGCGAGCACAGTGGTTTCTCCTTTTTATTACACAGTGGAAAAGCTATTGTATTAGGCTAAGTGGACTCACCTCTTATACAAAGATGGAACAAAGGTTGCTAACCAGTGGGCACCCCTTTAGCCCTTGCACCACTGCATCAGTTGAAGAACTAAAAAACATACGTGAATTCAGGCTACTCTTGGGAAGACCAGACAGCCAAGGAGAAAAGTCTATACTAACCAGTATGCCAAGAAAAATGTCTAAAATGGATTGTGTAATCTTGCATGGCAGTTACTATAAGAGGCTGACCACTGCTCCCAGGGATACTGGGTCCAATCCCCACAAGCGAGATCAAGATCTCATTTAGAAAAAAAGGGTCTTCAAGAATGTGAGCAAGTTCTCTCTCTCTCCAGCAGCCGAGCAAGATGTCCAAAGGGAAGAAGGCCAAGGGGAAGAAGGTGGCCCTGGCCCCCACCATCATCAAGAAGCAGAAGGCCAAGAAGGGGGTCAACCCTCTGTTCGAGAAGAGGCCCAAGAACTTCGGCATTGGACAGGACATCCAGCCCAAAAGAGTTTTAACGTGCTTCGTCAAATGGCCCTGCTACATCAGGCTGCAGCAGCAAAGAGCCATCCTCTACAAGCGGCTCAAAGTCCCTCCTGCCATTAAGCAGTTCACCCAGGCGCTGGACAGGCAGACAGCTACTCAGCTGCTTAAGCTTTCCCACAAGTACAGGCCAGAGACAAAGCAAGAGAAGAAGCAAAGGCTATTGGCCCATGCTGAGAAGAAAGCTGCTGGCAAAGACACTATCCCAACTAAGAGACCACCTGTCCTCCGAGCAGGAGTCAATACAGTCACCACCTTGGTGGAGAACAAGAAGGCTCAGCTGGTGGTGATTGCCCATGACGTAGACCCCATTGAGCTGGTGGTTTTCCTACCTGCCCTGTGCCAAAAGATGGGGGTGCCCTACTGCATCATCAAGGGAAAGGCCAGGCTGGGGCACCTGGTCCACAGGAAGACATGCACCACTGTTGCCTTCACACAGGTTAACTCAGAAAACAAGGGCGGAAGACATGCACCACTGTTGCCTTCACACAGGTTAACTCAGAAAACAAGGGTGCTTTGGCTAAGCTTGTGGAAGCTATTAGGACCAATTATAATGACATATATGATAAGATTCGTTGCCACTGGGGAGACAATATCCTGGGTCCTAAGTCTGTGGCTCGAATTGCCAAGCTGGAAAAAGCAAAGGCTAAAGAACTCGCCACTAACTTGGGTTAAACGTACACTAAATTTTCTGTACCTAAATATAATTACAAAATTAAAAAAAAAAAAAAAAAGAGTGTGAGCAAAAAGAGCTTTAGGAGGCGAGGTCATGCGGGGCCACTGAAGTCATTCCTACATGCAGTCAGTATAACTGTGTCTGGACATTTGCACTTGTTTTATTTTCCATATTAGGATTCAAAGATCAGGATCTCCAGTGTCTTTGGTTAGCCCTCTAATGTTAATACTGAGCTATCCCATACCCAAAGAGTTGTAGGAAGAGAGGAGACTTGATTAAACCAAAGAAACTGTGTCCCAGTTCTGTCACTGTTACCACCACCACAGCCACAGTCACCACCACCACCATCACCACCATCACCACCATCACCACCATCAGGCTGGCCTGGACCTCTTAGGATCAAGTCATCCCCCACAAAGCTGGGATTGCAGGTGCCCATGTCCATGCTATCAGCCAGCAGAAATCCCCAGAGAGAACCCAGGTCTGCTACTTGACATCAAGTGAGACAGACACCTTTGTGGTAAATTTCTGGTTCACTGAACCATTTCCATTTTCAGATACAACCTGTCTGACAGAGTTGAGCACACCCAAAAGTGCCCACCATTCTAATCTTTCAGACACGCCTGCTAAGACCTTGAGCTAAAATACCCGCCACTCTCTTGCCTTCTCGAATAATGCCCTTCAACTGAGGTTGCTCAGGAATGCACTTATAGGCTGAGCATGCACAGGACTATGCTTGCCTCAAAACTGCCTTCCTGTGTAAATATTCAGAGACTCCCCAATAAAATCCCCATGTTTCCTTTGTTGGAAAAGGACATTGCTTGGGGGTGAGGGTAGGGGTGGAATCCTGGCTTCTCCTTACCTAGTACAGGCAGTAAATCTTTCCTCACTCTTTTACATCTTGACTAAGCTTGTTTGGCTCTCCACCGTCTAAGATGCGAGCCACTGTGAGGCTGTGCTGCTGACAACCTTGCTGTCAGCCCAGTGGATGCTGATATTGGACTCCTCTGCTCCCAGAACTTGGAAGAAACACGTTTCTGTTGCTTTAAGCTTCCAAAGTAGGTGGTACTTTGCTAACTCAACGACAAGATACTACTAGAGGTACACATTACATCATTAACATAAAAAAATTAACAGACTCAAGACGTAAGTATTAGGAGACAAAAGATTGATAGAATAGTCCTGGAGAAAATAAGAGCCAAGAAAGGGAAGGTTTCAAGGGGAAAGAACCAACCAGGCAGCCCAGCCTCACACCGAACTCAGTTCGCGTTCTTCTTTCAAAGCTTAACCTTCACCTCAGAGTTTTCCTTTGCTGTGAAAAGAAGTGTAAAACTGCACCTAGCAGAAGGAAACAAATGCTCGTTTGTCTCAACTGCAAATGTAGAGACACACCTCCCCCAAAAAGAAAGCCGTTAAATGTCCAAAATGATGAATGGCTACAGTTCTTCCCCTAAGACAGCAGCCAGTGGGGAAGGAAAATGGAGAAGGTGAGCTTGCTGTGCACCCAGCTGCCAGTCATCATCCCAGAAGCACCACAAGCGACGCCAGCTCACTCGCTGCCAGTGCTGGATCAGATATAACCACACTCCAGCCACAGCTCTGCAGTGCTCACCAATCACTCCCAAACCACACTCCTCCTCATTACACCTCCCCTAACCAGTTAAGTGCCCTTACAAGAAACGCTCCAGCAATGGCTGATGCACTTCTTCAAACCTGAAAAGGCATTATTAAAAGGTAAGGGCCTCTCCCAACCAAAAAAAAAAAAAAAAAAAGGAATTTCCATTAGATATTAATATCAGCAGCGAAATGCTTTATGACGAATGGCTCTTAGGGAGATTGCTTCCCCTTGGACACCCTTGTGACCCAGATCTAGTCACTGTGTATAGAATGGCGCTCTCATATTTAGCTAAAGATTGATTTAGAAAGCCCTGGGTAGTTTGGGTTGATAGAGTTATTGTTGTTTTTGTTTAGAGTCGGGATCTTCCTCTATAGCCCAGGCTGATCTCAGACTTTCTAGTCTCCTGCCTCAGTCTACTGAGTGCTGGGATGACAGGTATCCATCATACCTTACAGTCACACCCGTCACTCGTGATTTCTCAACAGCAATGAGACACTGCATCTAAACTACCCTAATAGTCTTTGGAATATAGAACAAAGAAGCATTAGCTAGAGAGGAGACAGGAACCTAGGCTCTGGGAGATCCTTCTGCCCACATGGGCAGGTGACTTTGTCCAGAGTTCCAGGGTCTTAAAGGTGGTATAGGCTGGCGAGCTAATGTTGCCGAAATGTGGGCAGGTAGGGATCCTCCACCATCTAGACAGACTCATCTGGAAGGCAGCCCAGCTTCAGAGGACTTGAACTCCTGCGACTGTTTCCTGACAGATTTTTCCAACCATCACATTACCAAAATGAAAATGTAACAGCTTGCAGCCACTGCAATATACTTAAGATGTAATAATGGAAAATGAGATGTTATTGATTGGGGAGGGAGGAGAAGTAACCACAATGGTGTCATCAAGTCAGGGAAAGAAAGAAAATGAACAGATGAATTCTTCAAGACTGAGATATAGTTGCCACCCACTACAGATGGCAGAGTTCTGTGGAGCAGTCCCCAGACAAAACAAGATACACAGGAAATATGCGACGCAGTCCTCTGAAGAATACTCCATGGCCTTTGGATCTTAAGGGAATTCCACACTCTCGAGTGCTGCACAGCTTAAACTTCTGGGCTGGATCCATTCTGCTCGCAAGAATACACACAGACTCACAGCTACCTCCCAAATGTGTGCACGGGATTTCCTTTCCATTTCCAGTGTGCAATGGATACCAGCTTCAAATGATAAACTAAGCAGTAGTTTTAGGAGAGAGAGACTAACATTAAATGTAGCAAGTCCTCGGGAAAAGAACGTGGAGATTCATCCCACATGAAGCCTTCCCTTCCCTTTTCTCTCCATTTATTTATTTATTCATTCGTTTTATTATTATTAATAATTATTATTATTTATTCTTAGGCAGGTTCTCACTGTGTAGCTCCAACTGGGCTGGAACTCACAGAAATCTGCTGCCTCTGCCTTTGGAGTGCTGAGAACAAAGGCCTGCACCACCATGCCCAGATGACTGCTCTCTTTCTTCAGGCTCTACCCGGGAAGAATAGGAGTTTTGGTTTTAGAGACAGACAGATAGCTGCGGAGACACAAGATCTTTTCTCCCTACACCTGCAGCTATGTGTACATCTATCTGTTCACCTTCTTAACCCATTTTAATTCAGGTTATTATTCGGGTTGTATTGGTTTGAGGTAGTTTACTATTGACTTGTGTCAGCTCCTAGACTCTTGGGTAGATTAACATCTCTCCTCATATATATGAATTACAGATATGAAACTCCAATTTTCATAGCTCAGGTCCTTCCCTGTGTTTTCTAGGCTATACAGAAAGTTCTCAGTTTGATGTCACAAATCATCAAGGAAATGCAAATGTTCCTATCAACCGCAGTGGAGCTCACACACCTGTTAGGATGGCTGTCACTTTTTAAAAATTCCTTTAAGACAAGCTTCATGGAGAAAATGAAAAGCCTCTTTGGTGAGGCTGCAAAATGGTGGAAAAAGAAAAGTCTAGAAAAACTAGAGCTAAAACTACCATGGAATCTGACAGTCCAACTCTTGGATTCAAAAGCACTGAAATCGGAATCCCTCAAAGGCATTAATAGCTACTCCCCAGATTACTGCAGCCCCATTCAAAATAGCCAAGATGGTCAAGGCATCAACACGTTTATCAGCAGGTAAGTGGACAAAGAAAATGTGCTGTGTGTGTGAAAGAGAGGGGGGAGGGGAGGGAGAGGTTGGGGGGGAGAGAGAGAGCATGCACACATGCATACACAAACACAAAACAGAATTATTATTCAACCTTTAAGAAGAGGGGAGTTCTAAAAAACTCCAACCACATAAGCAAACCTGGTAGATACTACACTAAGAGAAATAAACCAGTAGAGAGGTGTAGGGCCAGCTAACTTCATTGTGTAAGGTATGTAAGTAGTCAAAGACCTGGGATCAAAGTGGGATGCTGGCACAGAGGTAGGAGGAAGAAATAGGACTTAGCAACCAACAGGGATCAAGATTCAGTTAACCAGATGAAAGTGACCTGCAGGCTGCTCTACAGTACTGGTCTACAGCTAATTGTGCCTACTGCTAGCAAGATGGTATTGTCCACTCAGAATTTAAGAAGGCTTTTGGGGTGGGGGTGGGGGGTTGTTGTTGTTTTGTTTTATAACTAAAAAGGAGTCCTGTAGAGCAGTAGAAATAGAAAATATTTTCTTGTCAAGTGTTGTGTGACAGTGATTCTTGCTGTGTGTGTATGTGTGCGCACATACACACATTTTGTGAATCAAATACAAAAATTATCATATGTGAAGTTATTTGTGCCTATATACTACTACTTCAGAAAAATTATTTGTGCCTATGAACTGCTACTTCAGAAAAATGTAATACATCTTGAAACAGGGTTTCTCTGTGTCCTAGGCCAGCTAGAACTCTGTGTATCCCTGGCTGTCTTAGAACTGACTCTGTAAGTGACCAGGCTGTCTTTAAACTCCCAGAGATCCATCAGCCTCCCTCCACCTCCCCAGTGCTGGGATTAAAGGCGTCGGACACCATCATGCAGCTTAAAATCTTGAATTCTCAAAAATAAGATATTTAAGAGGTGTGACTACTGAAAAGTGCTTCATTTGTTTACACTGATTTAAAGAAACTTTAGATTTAGCTTTCCAAAAATAAAGGTTAATTCATGAGTACAAATAAAAAAATGAATGATTTTGTTTTTGTTTTTCGAGACAGGGTTTCTCTGTGTAGTCCTGGCTGTCCTGGAACTCACTCTGTAGACAAGGTTGGCCTGGAACTCAGAGATCAGCCTGCCTCTGCCTCCCAAGTGCTGGGAATAAAGGCATTCGCAAACAATGCCCAGCCCAAAATGACTGATTCTTAAATCAAAAAAAAAAAAAAAAAGTGTTAGTTTCACCCCCCACCCCCACCCCAACCCCGAGAGGGCCCTGTGTAAAAAGAGACCACTTTATTTACATTAGTTTCTTTCATTGTAGTGACCAAATTTCTGACAAGAGCAGTTTAAGGAGAGGCTCCTTCGGCTCATGGTTTGAGAAATACAGTCTCTATCAGGACTGGAAGGCATGGCAGTCAGCCTCCAAGGTGACAGGGACATATAGCTGGGACTCCTCGAATCTACACAGAAAAGGAAGCAAAGAGCTGACCAGAAACAGGCTGAGCTCTGAAGTCTCAAGGCCAGACCCCAGTGACTCACTTCCTCTCACAAGGAACTGTGGCCTAAAATTTCCCCAACATCCCAAAACAGGACACCAGCTGGGAGGGAGCAAGGTCTCAAAGCTGTGCACCTCTGTGGGGAGCTTTGCCAGTTATGTAGCAAAGGCAGTGGGCAGCAGTAGCGGAAGGGGGTGGGGGGAGACATCAGTTTAAAAAAAATCTTTACAAGTCTGTTCTTCTCCTCTTCCCTTATCTGGCATGCCATTGTCAACAGCATCTGAAACTGATAGGCACTAAACAGAGACAACTTGTTTTGGATCAGAGAACATCTGTTAGATTTCAAGTGGCCTTGGGCAGGTTCTCCATACCCTCAAAGGCAGAGTTGTACATTAGCAAACTCCTTCTCGGTTATTATATGTTTCTAAAAGTAGTAATGAATTGGGCATACAAAGTGCCTGGACAGATGGGGGGAAAAAACAAAAACAAAACCCAGCAACAGGAAACTCCTCACAGATCTATTCCTCACCCCGAGCTCGTCCCTTTGAGATTAAGTCAACACTGAGTATACCTGAAAGGAGGAAGGGGCTGCCTTCCTCCTAATGACAGGCGCCACACCCAGGAGACAGTCTCATGCACACAGCTGGCCTTGCTCTACCTCTGCTGAACTGTAAATGAGTGTTTCCCACAAGTCCCCTCTCCCATCTTTCCACACTGTCAGTAATGTAGCCAGGTGTTCATTGGTGGCCAAGGTCGTCTCCACTAGAGCAAGTGAAGAACTGGGGCAAAGTGGGAAGCGGGTGAGCTGACTGGTCATCATGAAGCAATGCTTCCTGGGATACCTCTACATTCGGATTCCTTTTGGATGCCCTTTGGAGGGGAAGGGGAGGGGGAAGGAGAGGGAGAGAGGGGAGAGGGGAGAGACTGTCTGATTGTCAATCTGTCTGTCTATCTGTCAGGGAAGAGAGACGAAGCTGATGCCAAAGTCAACACAGGCAAATTTAGTGTGCAAAATTATAGGCTATATTTTTAAAATACAGGAAAAGACGTATGATGCCAATGGGTGGTTTCAGCCCCAGAGAGAGTGGGAGTGGTGAGTCCCAGACGAACTTTTCTATCTTTGTCTAACTTAGACATGGACAGTGATGACCTCTGGGTCCCCTGCTAGACTTCCTCATTTCCAGCAGTTCCCAGAGTCACTTGGAGAACGCCTTTAACTACAAAACTACAAAAGTAAATACAACTGAAAACAGACTCTGGGCATTTTCTGGTGGAAAAAAAAATCTGTCTGGAGGGCTGGAGAGATGGCTCCATGGTTAAGAGCACTGACTGCTCTTCCAGAGGTCCTGAGTTCGATTCCCAGCAACCACATGGTGGCTCATAACCGTCTGTAATGGGATCCGATGCCCTATTCCGGTGTGTGTGGAGACAGCTACATAAACATAAAATAAATAAATAATTCTTAAAAAAAAAAATCTGTCTGGAAGGTGACTATCCCCTCCTTGGGGAAGTTCTCCAGAGAGTGCAGAAAAACAGTAAGACTCCAAATGTACCCCCCCCCCCCCGAATCTTCCACTGAGGAGTCATGTGACAATTAGGCGCTCATGGCCTACTATGGGTCAGACTGCTAGAAAATGGGACTCTGGAATACACAAAACTGACATCTGTCATGCTCACCCTTTCACCTCTGCCCTACTCCCAACAAAGTGGCTTTTTCCCTTCAATGGGCCCTCCATCACTCACAAATCTGGCTTTTGCAAATTGGTCTGTGGAATGTGTGGTTTGCCCAAGGACAAAAGACTCCTTTCAGTTCCCTGAAATCAAGTCTGGAATTCTGAGGAGAAGCTAGCTTTGGGGGCTTTGCATGGAAGGAGACATGCCCTCCCAGGGTGTTTCTCCGCTGATGATAAGTCCTCTTCCAGCCCAAGAGCTTCAGGCCCACCTTGCCAGGTTCATAATGGCATTAAAGCTTGCCCTCCCCTCTCTGCCTTTAACTCCTGTCCTCCATTCCCTACTGTTAATTAAGAATGCTCCCTTTGGTCTTTCTGTCTTCTGTACAACCAACTGTGTTTTCAGTGGAGCGGGGGAAGTGGGTGAGATAAAGAACTTAGACAAGTGAAGCTTGGGAAGGAGACCGGTGGCTTTTAATTTTCCTTCCATGAATGAGCTTTGAAGTCTGCAGCTATTCAGTCAGTCAGAGTGCCCTGTACCTCAGTGGAAAGGAAGCACCTTTTACAGGTGAGGGAGAGATTCAAGGCTGTGATCTATTTCCATACACAGCTCATGACAGGGCTGGAGTAAATTCATAAAGCCAGTGCCACATGAACTAACTAGAGCAAGTCCCTGTTACTGTCTTAAAGATGGATAGCATTCCCTTCAGGGCAAAAAGCTTTAGTTCTGGGTCACTGGAGTGCCTATCTTGTATTAATCTGTAGATGAGCCATGTCAAAGGACAGCCAGGATTGTATTTCCAGGTAAGACACCTTCCTTAGGAAACTGCCATGACAAATCCACCCCACCACACACGCACCCACGTACATATACCCTGGCCATGCCCAGCTAATCATGCATATTCTAATTTTTAAGAGTCTCATTCCAGACTTCCTGCCCAAAAAACTGCCAATCACACAGTATTCCTCAAAAGACGTCACCCTGCCTGTCTATGCAAGGCTGCAACTAACCAAAAGGAGGCATCCGCTGCCGGAAGGAGGAAGGACCTGCCCCTCACATTCATGAGGGAAACAGTATGGAAACACTGCCCAACAGTGCTGCCACCATTGAAGCATGAAAGAGGAGACATGAGAGACATGAATGGTGACTTGAGGTCGACAGGAAATGCCATGTTTTATGTGACAATCAAGCCCTCATATTCTCCTTCCAGCTTCCTCTCGTCCATCTTGCCAAGGGGGTCGGTCTCCTAAAAGGCCTTTGATAGAACAGAGCGCTGCTGTTTCTAGTCAGCAGATGTAACACAAAACCCCATGGTTCACCATGGGCCGTGACATAACACAATCCCAAGGCTGACTAATTTTTTTTATTTTTGAAGCATACATGGATGAATTGTAGCAAACAAAATAGAATGCATGTGGCAAATATGCTACATTTTATTTCTACAATGTGCAAGCTCTCTCACAAGGAACACAAACAGCCAGGTACAAGCTGAGGCAGAAGAACTGCCAAAAGTTCAAGGCCAACCTAGGATACTTAGATACATAGTCTCTAATTCCAGGACAGGCCAACCTACACACACACACACACACACACAGAGAGATATATAGATAGATAGATAGATAGATAGATAGATAGATAGATAGATAGATACACACACACACACACACACATATGTAAAATAACCCAAGAAGCAGAGGCATGTGAATTTTAGTGAATTTGAAGCTAGCCTGGTCCACGAGTTGAGTTCCAGGCCAGCCAGTGATACCCTGTTCTTAACAAATAACTACGAAATGAGAAAAATTAGTAATGTCACAAACAATATGCAAGTCCTTTAAAAAAAAAAAACAAAACTCTAGGGAATGGAGAGATGGCTTTACAGTTCAGAGGACCCATACCTCCAATTCCAAGAATACTTACTCTTCTAGCACCCACACGAACACACACAAATCCACACACAGACACACATACACATATGATTAAAAATAACTCAGATAAATCTAAAAAAAAAATCAATTCCAAAAGTATAATGATATCAAACAACATTGCTGGTATATAATCTCTACTCTTTATATGGGAACTTGGGTCCTTGGGTCTTAAAATAAAATAAAATAAATTAAAAACAAAAACCAAAAAACCCTGACCAACATTAGAAAGTTATCTTAGCCTCAAGTTGAGCATGGTAGCACAGCACAAAGCCTGTAAGCCCCAGCACTCAAGATGCAAGAGGCAAGGGCAGGAAAACTTCTGTGAGTTAAAGGCCAGCCTGGTGGATATATTACAAGTTCAAGGCTAGCCAAGGATGCAGATTTCAGGCTCATATTCTCTCTCTCTCTCTCTCTCTCTCTCTCTCTCTCTCTCTCTCTCTCTCTGTGTGTGTGTGTGTGTGTGTGTGTCTCTCTCTCTCTCTGTGTGTGTGTGTGTGTGTGTGTGTGTGTGTACATATTCATTCCCCTTTGAGAACAGTATTTATCTCAGTCTCCCACCCTTCCACTCAATGTGAGGGTGTACACTTATGTCCAGAATACAAACCCTGAAGGAAACAAGGCCTTCCAGAACTACCTTTGTGGTGGACAGAGTAGTAACCCTACAGGGCTGCAAAAAGTCTTAGAAAGTGCTCTGAGCACCCTAGGGAGGAAGTCCTAACTCTGCCCCAGTCTAGCACCTCAGAAAAACACCTCCCTGGGTGTCCATCCACCATCAATCCCCCTTAATTCCCCTCCCGTGGCACCTCAGCTGACTCTCCCAGAGCACGTGCGGTCCACTGATGGGAGTGATTCCATCCACACAGAGTCGATTTTCATCCCTAGACACACTCTTCCTTCAGCCACAACTACCCACGTATTAGTCTTCCATTATAAAATAATGCCCTGCTTTCAGACTCCCTCTCTATTTTGGTACATCTTTTTAAAGCAAATGGCACGCCATTAAAATGCATTTGTTCCATTGAGTCAGATTTTCAGACTCATTATGATGCTCACTGTTGACACAATAGCTCCTTCAGACACACAACAATCTGTCATAAAAGACCCATACTTGGATGGATGACAGAAGTGTTTTGCAAAAGCTGGCTTCTCAAAGCAGTTGCTGTCAGACATACATTAATATCATCCTAGTTAAAGCGTATTTATTCTAGAAAGTGCAGACCATTTAAAGAGAAAATTACTTCATGAGCTATTTCTGCAAGTTCAGTCACTTCTGAGATGGTGGTGATTTTAGACATTCACTAATGCACTTGTGGGGGAACCAGCAAAGGATTATAACCTGGACGCCCTACCAGGCAGGGCATTCCTCGCTCAGTGTTCCTTCCTGTGACTTAGAGCTCCAAAATCAAGCATGTGTATTTTAGTCTCATCCTCAATAAGCATGGGGCTGGGGTGGCAGAAGAAGTGGTCCAGGTCAGTAACGCTCTCCCAGTGCAAGCAAGACACCTGAGTCTGCCATCAGCACCCATGTAAAATCTGGGCATGGTGGTATAAGCTTGGGAGCTCAGAGCTATGGACAGGGAGACAGGCAGATTCCTGGTGTTCACTGGACAAGACAGCCAGTTTAGATGAATCAGTTGCACACACTTAAACCACCATACACACACACACACACACACACACACACACACACACACACAATTTAGGTGTTCAAAACATGTTTCAGATTTCATGTCACATTTAAGTGAAGGTTCTCCTTGCATCCCAGCAAGGAAACAGTTGATGTGCAAAAGTCTGCCAGGTTCAAAATACCAAAGCTGGGTCATTTGTTATAAAATAAGACTTAAAATAAAAACGCGATCTCCTCCTCCGAAGTGTTAAAATGAACAGCTAAAATAGAAGGATGACATATCTTCAAGGGGTGAGGTCATGCTTTATTCTTAATCACTCTTGAGAGATACAATGCCAACATCCAAGGCCAAATTAACACTACGCTTGGTAAACAGAAAGAGGAGGAAAGACCAAACTATATTTCAAATTTTCACTTCTGTAACATTTCAATTGCTGTGATGTCTCCCCCCGCCCCCACCCACCAGTTTATTTTTTGTTTTTCCTGTAGTGCTAGGTTGGAAACAAAGGCTGCCATATCCACCAGCCTATGCTATCATGTAAATCCAGGGGCGAGCACGAGTGCATGTGTTCATGTGTACGTGCATATGAGTGTGTGTGTGTGTGTGTGTGTGTGTGTGTGTGTGTGTGTGTGAGAGAGAGAGAGAGAGAGAGAGAGAGACTTGCTAATGTGCACACTCAAATATGATGAGGTTCAAATATTTCGAGCGCCTCTCATATGCTTAGAAATTCAAAACAAGAAAGAACCTTAGAGGGAAAGTCTCAGGAAGGAATGTGACATCTCCGAAAGTGCATCGCCAGTTACTGAATGACAAAACAGCAGACAGAATTTCTGTTTTGGATTGTCCCTTTCCATATGATCCTGCTCCATCTTACAAAGCCACATGTACCAAAAGGTGCTCAGAAACGCTCTTAAAAAGAAGTCTGGGGTTGGGAGAGAGAGGAATATGTGCAAAGTTTATCACACACGTGCATGAAAATGGTAGGTGGTGACAGGATGAGAAAAGACATGAAAGGAAAAAAAGAAGAAAAAGAGAAAGAGAAGCTAGGGAGATGGCTCAGTGGGTAAAGAGATTGGTATGCAAGGATGAGACCTCACGTTTGAAGGCCAAGCACCAATGCAAGCAGAACAGGAGCATCCCTGGGGCTCCATGGTAAGCCCCAGATCTCAGAGACCTTATCTCACAAAACAGTTAGCTCTTTGGGAGTGACACCCAAGGATGACCACTGACCTCCATACGCGTGTGTACCTGCACACACATATTCATATGAATGTAAAACAAAGACATACATGCACACATGAAGAAGAAAGAAAACATAGGAACAGAAAAACTAGAGGTCACAAAGACAACACATATGCTTTGTACCTGATAGATAGTTACATCAATTTTTAAATCAAGCATACTTGGTATATAGATTATAATTCAACAAAGCTGGTTTTTTTGTTTTTTGTTTTTTGGTTGTTGTTTTTTTGTGTGTGATCACGTTTTCAGTAACATCATCTAGTAATTACCAAAACTGAGGCAGGGGCTTTATGATATCATTTTATATTTCTGAAAAACATAAAACAGTCATCACTGAAGAATGACATTCTGTCATTTAATGGAGTGAATGGATGATTTGAAACACCAAATTTCTCAATCTAATGTCCTGTCATGCAATATAAGAAAATTCTACTGACTACCAGTGCTGTGACTAGCAAGAACAAGAAAACATCTGGAAGACTGATGGGGGAGAGGAGTCCGAGGCATTCTTTTTACTGGGGAAGGAGACGTTGGGGTACACACACACACACACACACACACACACACACACACACACACACGTTTCCCAATTGTACTGAGAGAGGGAAGGCATCATGACACAGGCCTTTAATTCTAGCACTTGGGGGGCAGAGGCAGATGGATCACTGTGGATTTGAAGCTAGACTGGTCTCTATAGTTAATTCCAGGACACCCAGAGCTATATTGTGAGACCCTGTTCAAAAATCCTAGACAAATAGATAGGTAGTTTGGGGGGGTAGATCGATAGATAGATAGATAGATAGATAGATAGATAGATAGATAGATAGATAGATAGATAGATAGATAGGCAGGCAGGCAGGCAGGCAGGCAGGCAGGCAGGTGGATGGGTGAGTGAGTGGGTAGATGGGTGGATGGGTGAACTGTGCAGAGGGTGCTAGAGATGGCTCAGCAGTTAAAAGCATAGCCTGCCTTTTCAGCGGATCAGAGTTTGATTCAAAGCATGCACATTGTGTTGGCTCACATACTTTAACTGCAGCTCCAGGAGACTGAAGCCCTCTTCTAGATTCTGTGGATAATAAAACATACACATGCCCATACACAAATGCACAGATGTACACATAATTTAAATCTAACATTTAATTTTAATTAAAATTAAGGCATGGTGGTACATACCTTTAATCCTAGCACCAGAGAGGCAGAGGCAGGCAGAGTTCTGTGAAATCAAGGTCAGCCTGCTCTACAAAATGAATTTCCGAGACAGTCAGGGCTGATACACAGAAAAAAAAACAAAAATATTATAGCAGTCAGGCATGGTGGGATATGACTATAATCTCACAGTGCATGCTTATAGAATGAGGCAACTTGATCTACACAGTGAGTAACAGATTAGCCTGGGCTATATAAGAACCTGACCCCTCCAAAGTTAACAATTCCCAAAGTTAAGGTCATAGTTTATTACTAGCATAGAATTAAGTTGCAGGGTGCTGAAAGAAAGAATATAGAAAGACCATATATAAACAATTTTAATAGGCCTGCCAAGATGGCTCAGCAGGGAAGGTCACTTGCTGCTATGCCTGATGACCTGAGTTTGAGTCCCAGGACTTACAATGGAAGGAGAGATCCAACTCCTGCAAGCTGTCCTCTGAGGGCCACACAGGAATGTGACTCACATGTGACTCACCTAGTAATAATAATACAATTTACATTTCAAAAAGATTTTATAGATGATTTTAATAGTGAAGAGGAAGGAACTCAAATCAGATAAGGAAAAACAATAATTAGTCCCTCTTCTATGTAGCCTATCACAATGAGCTCCATGTAAATTAGTCAAATTAAAGGAAATGAAAAAAATTAGGAAGGACTGGCAGACACAGTGACTCTGAAATAGAAAAAGACTGTATAACAGTACAGCGAATCCACAAACAGATCAATCACTCTGAATATAAGAAAATAGACCAGACCTCCATTATCAGCCATTTCCATACACTGAAGTTAACACATGGCTACACTGCCTAACTGGCACACAACGGGACACTTTATAGACAGAGGCTGCACATAACCAAGAAAAACAAGCACACAATATAGAAGAATTTGTAGAAACATGTCAATAAACCCAGTGAGTGACAGAGAACAATCCTCATTTTCCAGGGAGTCAAAATATCAATGAAAACAAATTAGTTCTGGTTTACATTGACAAACTGGCCAAAAGACTTTAAGAGATTACAGGCAAAATTGGTGGGGACCTGTGACAAAGATGCACACTCACGCCCATAAGAGGACAAGTTAGTGTTGACCTTCCAAACGCCTATAAAATTGCTATTAAAAAACACAATTATGACCCAGTGATTTCACTGCCTACCCCGAGGAAATAATTAAGAGCATACAAAAGCTATATCTATGAGGATAGTCATTACAGCATCATTTACATAGTAAAAGAAAATGTAAACAACTCAATGTCTGACAACAGGGAATTGACTCGACCACAGATACAGGTCTATACAACTCAATACTAAACCACCACTAAATTTTGCTTCGAAAAGAATTCTCAGTGCCCTGGGGAAATGACCACAGTGGACTGACAAGAAGAGAACTCATTAATTTATGATTACAATTTTCACTATGTGTATATCCCTGCTGAGATGAATAACCCAAAACACCAGCCACAACTTTCTCCAGGGTGAAGGGGTTATTGCTAACATTAACTATCTTTATTGCCTTTCTCCTGTATATCCAGATTTTTCAACTTTCACGTGTTAATTTTTTTTCTTTTAAAAAAAATCATCACTGTAATCAGCATTAAAAGGCTATGTCAAAATGTTTCTTCTGGGGCTTGAATCTAGGGCCCCGTACCTACCAGCAAACGCTTTACACCTGAGCTACAACCTCAGAGACACAAATGAAACATGCAACACTCTAACACACTAAGTTGTGATCCAGTAATACAAAGGATTTAGGGGGATGAGGGCTATAAGTCAGACCCAATATGCTCTTTTTTTTTGTCCCTAAAATTCATATGTGTGTTCTGTATTTATACTCGTGTGTCCGTATGTGTGTGTGTGTGTGTGTGTGTCTGTGTGTGTCCATGTGTGTGTGTGCATGTGCATGTGTGTGTGTGTTATCTGCCTAGTCGTGATAGCCAGTGATCTTCAGGGATCTGCCTGTCTCCACTTCCCCAGAGCTGGGGTTACAATTCCTGCTACCTGCCCAGCTTTATTCTTGGGTACAAAGGATCTGAACTCAGGTCCTCAAGTTTTCCAGGCAAGCACTTTACCAACCCCGGCCCCACAGAATTCTTTAAAATGGGAAAGTGATAATGATCATTAGAAAGGAAAGCAAATAAATTCCTATTATCCATTAGCCTCCACATTGACCACCTCGGGAACACACCCCAGACATCGCTTCAACCATGCATAAATTTTAGCAGATTCCTCTATGAGCCAAAGGAAAACTCTGTCATCATGGCTCCTGTTTAGACATTATCAAAATAATGTCACACATAATGACCCCTAACACTATCAAATACCCATAGCTGTTCCTATTGTCCAGACTGTATCATAAATTTTTGCTTTTAATGTGCCCAAATTGGAACTCAAAAACGGCATACATTCTTGATATAGGCTCTCCTCTCTTCCTTTCCCTCCTTAAATATTTTTTTCTGCACCAGTCTGACTTGCTTGTGTTCAGTTTTACAGGGTGTGGATTTTTCTGGAAGCATCTCTGTGATGTGGAAAGCATTTTTTCTGTGTCACCTCTCCTGAATATGCTTGCCAGGCTTTCAGGCTTAGATGGTTCAGGTTTGCTTGCTTGCTTGCTTGCCTGCCTGTTCGCTTGCTTGCTTGCTTGCCTGCCTGTTCGCTTGCTTGCTTGCTTGCCTGTTCGTTTGCTTGCTTGCTTGCTTGCTTGCTTGCTTGCCTGTTCGTTTGCTTGCTTGCTTGCTTGCTTGCTTGCTTGCTTGCTTGCTTGCTTGCTTGCTTGCCTGTTCGTTTGCTTGCTTGCTTGCTTGCTTGCTTGCTTGCTTGCTTGCTTGCTTGCTTGCTTGCTTGCCTGTTCGTTTGCTTGCTTGCTTGCTTGCCTGTTCGTTTGCTTGCTCTGTTTACCAAGTTCTGGTATAGTGCAATGCCATGAACCTTTTTATGGTAAGCTCTCCTTTTGAAAGCATAACTCTACTAGTACTGCACTGTTCATTAAGGATTGCAAAAATGCTCTATGGCTCTATGCCAACGCACACCTGCTGGAATAGCTTCTGTAGAGAAGTTTCTCCTGCACTTTTGGGTTGTTCGAACAACCAAGTTACACGGAGCAACGAGGATAAGTATGGTTTGTTTCACTTTGTTTGCGTTTTCCAACCTAATAGTCGAGCTCCTTACAGAGGGTAAACCTGACCCTCAGGTTCTTCTTGCTGTCCAGGCAGCCTCTAGAAGATGAACTGTGGCTTCTAAGGCAAGGCACGCCATCATTGAAGACTTGGAAATCATGGAAGACAGGACTCTGGGATGCGGAAGCAGCTCTGTGGTTGAGTGCATGTTTAGCGTGGCCCAGAGTCCTGTCATAGCACTTGAAAAACCAAAATAGCTGCAAGAATCACAGGACTGTGGCCTGTCTTCCAGATAAACCATTCTGGAAATCTCAGGGGTCAGGAAGACCCTGTTCTCTCCTACCACAGAGGACTTTCAGATCCTATCTTTCTCACATTCCCCTTAGTTCCTATTGATCCTTCCAACCCCATTTTACAATCTGCTCTCTTTGGGAGGCTTTCTCAGTCCCCCAAACGGGGGTCACCCCTACATGTCTCATGCTCCCGTGCTTCTGAGCACTCACCCCAGTCTGTAACTATACACAGCTGTAAAGGCAGCTGGGTTCTTAACCCCCTCACTCACAAACTGCTAGCTTGCTGGAACAGTTAGTCGCCAGGTCTGTTTGGGCACAATGACTCAGACCCAGATCTGAGCTCCGTGCCAGGCACATCACAGCTTCCTGGTGTGCAATTACACACTGAAACAAAGAGTGAATGGGTACCTCTGTATTTTGTTGCTGACGCTGTTTGTTTACTCCCTTTCTCCCAAGGGGTATTTACCGACCAGACCAGAACGGTAGACGGTAGACGTGTCCAGCAACATGCTAGATACTGGGGATTTTGAACTAATGATAATCTAATCTAGCAGGTGGGAACGCAAACAGATAGTGCCAAGACTGTTTACAGGCCTGTCCTCCAGGGAAGGCAAAGAGTGACCCTGAGCCTGTGCTGGCAGGCACATCTGAGTTAGATACAGCACAATGCTCTGCTTGGTGAGAAGCAGTGGAAGAAGGTCTTTTTTTGACGAAGCTGGGCCCCACCACAGAGCAAAGGAAACAGCACTTTTTAAAGACAATCACTTCAGCCAGACCAGGTGATGCAGCCTGTCATTTCAGCTACTATAGAGGCTGAGGTAAAAAGATGCCAAATATACATGAGCTACAGAGACCAGCCTGAGCAAATGAATACTTCATCCATAATAAAAAATATAAAAAGAGAGCTGGGGGGGGGCTAATCCCCATGATAGAATACCTATTTAGCTTATGCGCAGCTCAGGGACTGGAAAAGAAGACAGTCATTTCAACTCAAGACAAGTTTGTTTGTTTGTTTAATGTTTTTATTTCTTTGTTTTTGTTTTGCAGAGGGGTTGGTTTGGCTGGTTTGCTTTTTGCTTTTTTTTTTTTTTTTTTTTTTTGAGATAGGGTTTCCCCACATAGCCCTGGCTGTCCTGAAACTGACTATGTAGACCAGGATAACCTTGAACTGACTATAGCTTAAATGATAGAGTTATGTGCCTCAATGCTTGATGAAGCTACCACTGACAAGCCTCAGACCATGAATTTATACTCACAATTAAGGAACTGAGACAAAGGGAAGGCAACGACAGATTCACAGTTACCTCAGGTTCTTGGTCTTGGATCCAACCAACCGGGAGTTAAAAATAGTTCAGAAAAACATGGGGCTATGAAACGTGTACTGACTCTTTTCTTACCATCCATCTCTAAATGCTACAGTGATGCTATTGCTTAGCTAATAGTTTTATACTGTGTTGTACATGGTAAGTTATAGAGAAATGATTGAAAGCATAGGAGATAATTTTCTGGGGCAGAGATTCTTAACCTGTGGGTTGTGACCCCTTTGGAGACCACATATAAGATATCCTACACCACAGCTACTTACATTATGATTCATAAGAGTAGCAGAATTACAGTTATGAGAGAGAAACAAATTAATTTCATGGTTACCACAACATGAGGAACTGTATTAAAGGGTCACAGCATTAGAAAAGTTAAGAACCAGGGGCTGGAGGGATGGCTCAACAGTTAAGAGCACTGACTGCTGCTCTTCCAGAGGTCCTGAGTTCAATTCCCAGCAACCACATGATGGCTCACAACCATCTATATATAACAGGATCCAACTCCCTCTTCTAGTGTCTCTGAAGAGAGTAAAAGGGTACTCACATACATAAAATAAATAAGTCTTTAGAAAAAGAAAAGAAATGTTAAGAACCACTGGTCTAGGGTCTGTGCAAACATTATACCATTTCACTCAAGGGCCCTGAGAATTCATGGGGTTCGGTATCTCTGGTCAGTGCTTTCATGAGGCTACAGAGACCATTTACCACACACTGGTTCATTGAGAGATTCAGAATAAATACAACTGCTGAGTCTCCATCCATCACCTGAAGCAGCAGCATAAGCTATTGTGTAGAACCGGTCAATCCATCAACCTGAGTATTCGTCTTGCATAAATGTAACTACAAAACCAGGAATAAATTGAGTAAAACAGTTCTCCAATCTGTTTTTCTAGGGCACTTAAGTTATGCGTTGGTTATTTTCCTGGTGCTGTGACCAATTACCTGACAAGAGGCAACACAAGCAGCTGGTGAGAGGAGGGGGAAATGGGATCCCCAGAGTAAGCTAGCTAGCTCTGCTAGCCAATAATGAGCTACGGGTTCCAGTGTGAGACACTGCCTCCATACATAAGGTAGAGAAGAATAGATCCCTCATCTCCACATGCATCACATACATGGATGTACACCTGCACACAAACAGCAGTTTAAAGGAAAAAGAATTCATCCTGGTTCAGGGTTTAAGGGAACACAATTTATCATTTCAGGAAGGCGGAGGGTAGAGCAACAGGTGGCTCCATGGCCACCAGCAACTTGCTCACACATCTGTAGATCAGGAAACAGGAAGCCCTAGTAGGAAGCAAGGCTGGGTTACAATCCACTTCCTCCATCCAGATACCACCTCCAAAGAGTTCCACAACATCTAGAAACAGCACAGCCAGACGGGACCCAAGAATGGATATGTTTTATTCATACTCGTATCCCTACTTTTTAATCTCAGTCTCTAGCAAAAACTAGCAACTCAATGATCAAGGAATAAATGAACGTGTGGTGTGTGGGGTTGAAAAGCCTTTAACATTATGTAAGCCATGTCGAAAACAGATGTTTGACCACAGATGAATGGCTCAGCCTTGGACACTTCTCAGTGACATGAGGAAAACCTTCACAGGCACGTTACTGTCTTAAACAGTCATCTATGATGTTACTTTAAAGCAAACGTGCCAGACAGGGTCACACACACCTGTAATCTCATCACATAAGCACCTGGGGAGTATTGACAGGAAGATGGCTTAAAGTTTAAAGCCAGTCTTAGGTAGAGTGGAAGGAAACCTGTCTCAGTAAAACAAGCAACCAAGCATAGATACTCAAATTCATCTGTCTACGTGAAAACACAATGAGATTCCACTACTTATCCAAGAGAGTGACTAAAACGTAAAAATTAACGCTATCAAGTATGAGCAAAGCTGTGGTAACACATGGAACTGCCACAGAGACTGGGGGAAGTGTAAATTGGTACAGGCACTTTTGGAAAACTATTTGGCAGCATCTACTAAAGTTTAATATATGCTCTCTGTCCCAGCAACTCCATCTCATAATAGGAACGCACACATATGTTCAGTAAGAGACATTCCACAACGATGTTGGAGAGTGCATCAAATCATCACACCACGTGCCCTGAAAGTACACAATCTTTGCCAAATAAATATTATTTAAATTCAAAAGAAGAATGTTCCCAGCAATAGTATTCCTAACAACAGCTAGAGACAATCCAAATGCCCTCCAAGAATAGAAGAAGGCAGTGTGTCATGTTCAAGAAAGCGAGTGTCACACAGCAAAGAGGTGCTACTGCCACAAATCTGAGCCTCACAAACAGAATGCTGAGTATGGTCCCAACACAATGGAGGACAGTGGGCCTTTCCATGGATGTAACTAAATAGCATGAAACTCCCTGCAGCATCTGCCCAATGAAGGGATTATAATTCAGTGGGCACAAAGTGGGAATCCACGCTCTCCATCTTAAGAGTTCATTTTGTGATAAGTCACTGAAGATGAATTTACAACTGTGTACTCCCCTTTATGTATTTTATACCTAGTAAAGAGGTTATAAAAATATATTCAAGAGATGATACTCTCTTATCTTCCTTTTCTTGTTTAAATTGCGATCTCGGCAGGTATGTTGACACAGTAAAAGGGCTAAGAGCGATAGCTCGACAAGCAAAACACTCACCAACCAACCCTGACAATATAAGTTCCAATCCAGCACCCACATTAAGGTCTGACATAGTAGCATGTGTATCTGCAATCCCTGCAGTCACACAAGAAAACAGGAAGTTCAGGGACCAGCTAGCTGGGCAGACACAGTGGCGAGACACTGTCTGAATCCAGGCAAGGATCAACATGCAAGGTTGTCCACTGATTGCTTCACATGCACTCTGGCGCACATGTGCCCATATCTGCATCCACACATATTGGCTCGAACATGCATGCACATGTGCGTGTGCTCTCTCTCTCTCTCTCTCTCTCTCACACACACACACACACACACACACACACACACACACACACACTCACACACACACACCCCAAACACAAGTTAGTGAGTTAGTCAATCAGTTAAAATACAAGACCCTTAGAACTTTTGCTTTACTGGATGCTTTTAAAAGGACAGCTAGAAGAAAAGAGAAAAGAGGAAAGAGATTGAGTTAGTATTGAACAATGGTACTACCTGATCTATGTCCCATCAAATCCCGGCGCCAGAAAAAGAACGGGGCTCAGTAATAGAGTACTTAGCATGCAAGAGGTCCCAGGTTCAATCCCAACACTACAAAAAATAAAAATGAGGAATTCATATGCTCAAGTTTAGCTTTCAGTACCTTAGACTGTGATTCAATTAGGAAACTTGTTGAGGGGGTAATTAAGCTAAAATGGGATCATAAGAGTGAACCATAATCCAAAATAGCAAATTTGTGAGAAAATAGAATTTGGATATCATTTCCTATAAAAGAAAGGAATAGGGAGGCAGAGGCCAGCCATGTGCTACACAAGGAGACCCAGAAGAGAGCCTTCACTCTCACACACTGGAGGAAATCTTGGACTTGCAGCCACCAGAAGTACGGGAAAGACTTCTGTTGTTAGAGCCATCTGGTCTGTGGCTCTCTGCTATGTTCGTTGTAGAAAGTGTCCCGATACCTCTGCACATGCTCTCAGACCATTAGCTCCCCAAAGGCCCCCTGAATCTACCAGACTTAAGTTTTCTGGGACTGGATATAGCTCAGTTCTAGAGTGCTTCCCTACCATGTACAAAGTCCCAGGTTCAAGCCCCAGTACTGGAGGCAGAGCACGTCATACTCTAAACCCTAACTGCACATTAGGGGTGGGGTTTTAGCTCAGTGGTGGACAGCTTGCTTGGTCACCAGAGGCATGGCTTGTCCACAGCACCCTATAATAAATAAGCAGGTTTCCTTTGAAATTCCAGACTTGAGCTACCTGTTTCATGTAGTAATGTGTCTCCCCACGCGCTCAATGCTTTATTACTTCTGGTTTTGTTTGATGTTGTTGGTTTGGGATTTGGGGAAGGGGGAGTCTGCCCACCCATTTTCGAGGTCTACCTTTGTGCCATCCACCAGAAGCCAGCAATCAAAGAAAAGTTCTGGTTTTGCTAGAACAATTATGTGTGTCAAGTATAGAAAGAACACCCTCTTTTCAGAAGATAGAGAATTGCCTTCCAGCAGAGAGAGAGAGAGAGAGAGAGAGAGAGAGAGAGAGAGAGAGAGAGAGAGAGAATGAATCAGAGGGGGTGGGTAGGTGCCATAAACATGGGGGTGGGCATGCTAGAATATCAAGTCATTCAATAGGAACATTAAGTCCTCAGCTCATCTTCAGTAGTGGCATCTAGTCCCATAGCAGGGCCACAGTCTTGCCGCACTATGACTTCCTGGGCCTCCTGGTACAGAAAATGCAGTACGTGCTTCTAACATACACGCCAACCTATGCATCATAAAGAATGAATTCACTGCGGCAGATCCAACAGAAATAATTCCCAATAATTTGTCAGAATTAACCTTTTGGTAAAACATAAATTTGTCTAAGTTTAAAGCACTTGGAAGGGGCGCAGGGGTCCACTGGTATTATCCAGATGCTGCGTCAGCAAGTTGACAGTAGCGAAAAAAGACCAGTGCTGAACACAGCGACTGCCCTGTTCACTCCATCTTCAGCACCATAAACAGAAGCTGCCAGTTCAGCACAGGCAGGCAGTGATTCACCGGCAAGTACCCCTTCCATGGTTAGTCCTAGAAATGTCAAATCGTGTAATTAACAACAGACCCTAACAAGTTTGCAGTCAGGTCTATAGTAACAAATGAGGAGTTTCAGGCCAGCCTTTTCAAGTGTTCTCAGGCTTACGATTCTTAGTATTCAGTAGCCACCATCCCATAGAACACAGAAGAATCCCAGTCCCCACGGGGAGATTTCTGTGTTGGAAGCAATTACTGCACACTCGATTTCCTCCAAACGTTGGCCAAGAGCCTGCACCCTTATTGTTCTTTCCTGAAAGAAGGGAATCTGGCTAAAATCAGCACTTTCTTCTAGACATTTCAATAGTCATCACTATTCAAGATCTTTTTTAACATTAAGTTTTTATGACCAAATACAAAACAAAACTAACCCAAAGAAAGGCCAGTGAGTTTGCTTAGTGGTAAAGACATTTTGCTGAGTTAGATCCTTAGGCCCACATGGTGGAAGGAGAGAACAAATTCCCAAAAATTGTCTTCTAATCTCTACAGACAGGCTCCAACACTAGCACCTATGCAGAGTGACACAAAACCACAAAATACATAAACGAACTAGCTAGTAAAGAAGTATAACTTTTAATTTTTTTTTTTTTAAGTAGATAAGGTAGGCTTGATGGCACATACCCTTAAGTCCAATACTGGGGAAGAAGTAGCAGGCAGATCTCTTATGAGTTCAAGGCCAGCCTTATCGTCATAGGAAGCCCAGGTCAGCCAGGGACACATTAAGAAATCTGGTCTCACAAAAAGTTAATAATTAATTGCAAAGTAAAAACTTTTAAAATCTGGGATTTTCCTGATAACAATAAGAAAAAAATTTTGTGGCAACATTTCCATGAGTCCAGAAAAACCTGAAAAATCTATGTAGTTTTCACAATTTTATTATTTTACAAAATAATTTTATTATATTATAAAAACTTTAACATGGATTAGAATGCTCAATATTTATAGAATAGTCAGCATTTTTTTGTTGTTGTTGTTCTTGTTTTGCTTTTGTTTGCGGGAGAGGGCTGTTTGTATTGGTTTGGTTTGGTTTTAGTTTTTTGAGATAGGGTTCCTCTATGTAGCCCTGACTGTTGTGGAACATGCTACATAGACAAGGCTGGCCTCAGACTTACAGAGATCCACCTGACCCTGCCTCCCAGGTGCAGGGTTTAAAAGACATGCAGCACCACTGCCTGGTGAATAGTCAACATTTGTATGAAAAATACTTGAAAATATAGATCCCTGGTCAATCCAAAGACCAAAGTAGTTGAATCGAGCCTTTCCAAGACATTTCAGCCTGATTATTCTGAAACATTTCATAAAATGGATTTAAATTTCCCTTGGATATCTCACCCAAATCAGAAAAGCAAATATATTAATTTCCCTTGGCATGACTGTAGCCATCTTGAATCACAACCCTTTGACTGTCCTTGAGATTTTCCTCCACACTTTCTCAGCAAACTAGGTTTAAGGGTGAAGTTAGCAAGACTCATCTCTAGCCCTTGCAGATGCAACTCACTCCTTGGCAAGTCACTCAGCTTCCACAGGACCAGCTACCCTTGCTTGTCACAAGCCACACACTTCCGAGATGAAACCACCTTACAATGTCAACCAATATTGACATCTACTGAACTGTTTGACAACCATTAGCCTAGCCAATACAAGTGAATAGCCAACTCTTCCTTCATTTCTAGGTAGACACTTAAAAATCTGTGCTAAATGCATCAGCCCACTGCTGTCAGGAACTTCTAATGGAGCTTTACGGACAAGTAAATAGAGCTCATGGCTCAGTAGGCTGATGGCCAGGTCTCTGTATTCACAGTTGTAATTAACAATGGACTACATTAATTGGTTGGATAAATGAAGTCTCTCTAAGCCAAACACTATGGCGATGGTTGTCATCTTCATCATGCAGCCTAAAACAAGAATCTTAAACCTATGCTCAGAAGCCAAAAATAAATAAAATAAAACCATTGTGAAGAAACTTAGAATTCCTAAGTAGTCACAAAGGAATTAAACAGAGCCCAGGATTTCCATGGAACCTAGGAGAAAGGATCATTTCATGGGATTTCCTGGTTCACAAGGAGCCCCTAGACTGACCTCTGCAATGCTTCATTGAAAGACCCTCGGCAACTGTAAAATGATTAGTGAAGTTCTAGTCAAAGGCGGACGAGCGCTGCTTTCCCTACTACTGTCTTACCAAAGATGAAGGAAAACTGGGCCACCAGCACAAGCTGGAGAAGTGGAGGATGCACCTGAGGCTTGCTTGGCTTGTTTCTTTTGGGACAAGGACTCCTCGCTATGTAGACCAGGCCTTAAACTCTCAGAGGCCTACCAACCCTCTGCCTCCCTAGTACAAGGATTAAAGCATGGACCACCGAGCCCAGTTTGTTTGTTTTTGTTTAACAACAACAACAACAACAACAACAACAAAAACCTGAAGAAACAAAGCTATATACAGACACAGAAAAGCACAAACCCTTTTAGGTTCAAATCATCTACTTTTTCTGATTTTTCAGCAAATTAACTACCTTATCGGGGTTTTTGTTTGTTTGTTTTGTTTTTTGGGTTTTTTGGTTTGGTTTTTGTTTTTGTTTTTGTTTTTGTTTTTGTTTTTTCTACTCCAGGACTGAGCAGCCTATACTCTCTTAGTCTCTGTACTTTGACCATTTGTGGATATCTGTGTGAATCACCATTCACTGCAAATAGAAGTTTCTCTGATGAAGGTTGAGATATGCATGGGTCATTATGAGTTGGTTTAATCCATGACCCTCTGGAAGAGTAATAGTAAGTAGTAAGCTCCCCGCTAGGGTCTACAGCCTGTCTAATCACAAAGTCTTAACTAACAACAGTGCTGGGTCTGGGTTGCATCTTGTGGAATAGGACTCAAATCCTATCAGAAAATGGTTGGTTGCTCCCATGATGTTCATGCCAATATTGTACAAGTAGGCATGTCTTGCCAGGCCAGTTATTATTGTAGTTGGTAAGGTTCTTCATAGCAGCTTCTGGCACTATGAAAGTTAGTCAGCAATGAAGCTTCTAGGTCAGTACTAACTTGATATATCCATGTTCTGACTCAAGTATGTGATGTCTTCAGTAATATGGTCTTAATGTCAAGTTTCGGAGGGTAACTAATAGGATTGCTAATAGCCTATAATATCAAGGGGGACCTATAGGACCTCACTGGCCAACAACTCCAATTCCTGGTAATAGGCTCTCTGTTAGCCTATGGGGTCCAGTAAAAGCATTGGTACTATCCCTTTATAGGTTAACTCCATATTAATTATTCCACTTTAAGGAATTTTCTACAGTAGTATGTTTTCAAATGACTTTTTCCAAGTGTATTTAGTATTATTTAATCTCTCTCTGTTCTCCCTCCTCTAGCCTTCCATCTCCTACCCCAAAACAGGATGTCTAAATATCTAACCCCTTCCTCCCAAGCCTGAGAGATCATTGCAGAAGAAGAGGTGGGAAAACCATAGGAGCCAGAGGCAAGGGATGCCTACAAAGAAACAGTATCTTACACGCAATAATGCAGCTACACATATGAACACACAGTGGTTTCAACAGCATGTAATGAGCTGTGCAAGCTCAAGACAGATCAAATCCAAGCATGGAGAGGGGAGTCAGGTCATCAAGTCCCATCTCTAGCCTAGGAACTGTTGGAAGGTGATAGCTATGAGAAGCAGAAGACTCCGTTTGCTTTAAAAGTGTACGCCCCTGGTAAGTTGACCAGGCTCCTATGAAAGCCACATGTTCAAGAATCTATGATCAGCACAAATTAGACTGAGTGATATAAACACACACACACTTTTTTTTTCCTTTTTTCTTTTTCCTTTTCAAGAGGGCACAGCCAGGTGGTGGTAGCGGTAGTATACGCCTTTAATCCCAGTACTCAGGAGGCAGAGGCAGGTGAATCTACATGAGTTCAAGGCCAGCCTGGTCTACAAACAGAGGTCCAGGACAGCCAGGGCTAATCAGAGAAACCCTGTCTCAGAAAACAAACAAACAACACCGACAAGAAAAAACAGGACATGCAAAGTTGGATGAGTAGGAAGGATAGGGTGTGTCTGGGAGATGTTGGAAAAAAATAATGAATATAATCAACATGCATGAAATTCTTAAAGAGCTCATAAGAAAAATTGGCTTTAAATTATTTTTGCTTTGAACTGTGTGTGTGTGTGTGTGTGTGTGTGTGTGTGTGTGTGTGTGTGTATACAGATGCCCCAGGAGGCCATAAGCAGTTGTGACCCACTGGGCACAGTTACTGAGACCTTTACAAGTTCAATGTGAACTCTTTACCGCTGGGCCACTAAGTCATCTCTCTGGCCCTGACTTCAGCAACCTTAAGCTAAGTACAGTAATACTTTAAAAGAGGGGCTGAACTGGAGCAGCAGTTCACACCTACAGCCCCAGCAGCACTCAGGAGGCAGAGGCGGAGGCCGGAAGAGGATCATTCCAACTTTGATGCTAGTGAGAAGCTATCTCCAAAATGCTAAGTAGAAGAGTTAACCCAAAATTTCCTCCATTTAAACGACTGTTTCACCCAAACCACTGTGTTGCACAACTAAAAATGAGCTTCTTCTGTGTGTTTGGGGCATTTTAATTTTATATGAATATGCAAAGCAGAAAGAAACATTGTATGTGTTCTATTGTGCTTTGGTTGGTTTGGTTTTAGTTGGTTGATTTTTAGACAGAGCCTGTCTACATAGCCCTGACTGTCCTGGAATGTACTTTGTAGGCCAGGCTGGCCCCTGATTCACAGAGATCCACCTGCCTCTGCTTCCCAAGTACTATGCACAACCATGCACAGCCCAGCAGACAAAAATTACCTAACAAAAACTACATTGCTTTTACTAAGACACTTCCAAAAATCTGTCTTCAACCACTAAATCAGTAGTTTGGGGAAGTCCAGCTGTATGTATGGACCAAGATTTGGCATCAAGTAGTCAAATAAAGGTTTTTAAACATTTAACACTCGAAGAATCTTCCTTAAGCCAGGCAGGGGTGACGCATGCCTTTAATCCCAGCACTTGGGAGGCAGAGGCAGGCAGATTTCTGAGTTCGAGGCCAGCCTGGTCTACAGAGTGAGTTCCAGGACAGCCAGGACTATACAGAGAAACCCTGTCTTGAAAAAGCAAACAAACAAACAAATATTCTCCCTAATCCTTTAGGGGTTCTCAAGAGTCACTAAAATTACTAATTCTTTCCTGAGGAGTGGGTTTTGTTTTTGTTTTCAACATTTTAACAAATGGTTAAAGGACAATGACAGGACTTCTTGGTGACTCCTGAAACTGCTTTAATTCCTCAGGGCATCCATCCTTATCATGAAGATGGTCTTCCTCAGAGTGAATACCAAGCAAACAAGGACCCTCCTGCTATGCACAAGGCACGGCCATTGAGCCTGGCTAGTTTTAAGGAGCCACACTCTTAAAGAAAATTGATTTTCCCTCCTCTAGAAGCCATCCAGTTTCCAGAGCTGCTAGTTAGTTGTGAGGGCCAGTGAGCCTCTCCCCATTCCGTGTAGAAGGTGGACTGCCTCATCTTATACAGGAACCACAGCCCTGTGAATTCATAAGTACAGAAGCACAACCACACCAAGAAGACACACTCCTCCATTCCTCCCTGAAGCTCTCACACTCAGGAGGCAGAAGCAGGTGGGTCTCCAGGAGTTTCAGGCCAGTCTGGTCTACATAGAGAGTTCCAGACCAGCCAGGACCACATGGTGAAAACCTACCAAAAACTTTTTTTTTTTAAATCACAAGGAAAACAAACCAAGCTGCTCCTTTGTTGTTAGTTATGTTTCAGACAGGGTACAGTGAGTCAGGCTCAACCACAGCATTGCCAACTGTTTTTAATTAACTATGCATATCATCTCACCCCTTATGAACACACAGTGAAAGCTGAGGCAGGAGAATGATCACAAGCCTGAAGGCAGGCTGAACTACATGAGTTCCAGTCTAGCTTCAGCTATACTGTGAGACTTTGTTTCAAACAGAAAGGGAAGAAAGAAAAAACGAAGAAGAAAAGAAAAAAAAAGAATTCGTTATTAGGTTGACATGATAATTCAGGACACTCAAAATGGCCAGTTAAGGATGGACTAACATCAAAACTTGAGGGTTTTTATTATTATTCAATCACAAATTCATTCATTCTATAAACAGCTGTCTTAGTGAGCAACTTCTATGTTTCAGGTAAAATACAACGTCTGGAACTCAGGCTTTCCTGTAGGGAGTTGTGTAAGACATCCCAATCATACCACTTAACTCCTCGGTATTCAATAACTCTGAAGCTATTAGTAAAAAAACTACACAGCTCTAGCAGTTATATGAAATATGGTGGGGGGGGGGTGAGGTCAGCAACAATCTAAGAACTTCACTGGTTGAACACAGGAAGTGAGTTAGCTTAAAAAGAAACTGCCTTGCCACCTCCAATCCCATCACTTAGGAGGCAGAAGGATGTGCGTTTCTGGGTCAGCCTGGTCTACATAGAGAATTCTAGCCCAGGAGCAGTTTCATAGTGAGACGCTGTCTGAAAAAAAGAAAAATAAGACAACTAAACTGCCTATTAACTTTAATCAGAACAAAAGTCCAAAGTTCAGTTCCACGGTAGTGGTGGTGATGACCACCCTCCACCCCCATTATTGCAAATATCTGTTCAAGTGACTCTTATAAACTCTAATGGTGTAATAAGGCTTTAGGTGATATCTAGCAACACTGTAAACACTCACGAGAAAATGAGCTTCACAATAAATCCATAAAATATCCTCTTCCTAGCTGAGTGTGCAAATCCACACCTGTAACCCTGGCAACTGGCATGCAAGGGCAGGAAAATCAGCAGGTTCAAGGTCATCCTTGGCTACAAAGTGAGATCATTGTTGAAAGACATGAGGGCGGGTAGCAAAAGAAACAAGGGAAGGATTAGATAGAGAAAAAGAAAACAGAAAAGGAACTATTAGGTAGAGGAATGTTTGCCACCAGCCCAGTCTATTGAGCCTAAATCCCACCTATTTCTCTGTGGCTTCTTTATACATAAAAACAAACTCTATTTCCCAAAGAATATGATCCCACAGTTGCTGTTCAGCTGAAGTCCCAATAAATACAGCAAGGTTCTGCCTGAGTGAGAGCCAGGCTCACAGTTTCAAAATTGTATTTCATGGAAGATTTGAGCAGAAGACACTCTGCATTTGATTCAGAAATCCCGGAGCACTGTCACTTAGATACCTCAGTGCAGGAGAGCGCCTGCCCCGAAGTCCTATCTAATTAAGACATCAAACCACTGCCTAGACCAACTGGCTCTTCTTGTTCTGCCAGATGAGGTTTCTTGGTGCGTCTATTAATATTCCAGCCCAGTGCAGGAATTGCTACATTAAAAACCTGGTGTAAATCTAGCTTCAAGATGCAATAAACTGAGACAGAAGTAAGCCTTAGGGGTATCAATTCTTCTTTTGCAAATAAATGCCACAATCTTGCCGGCCTCACTTCTCTTCCAATAAAAATTTAAATACCAATCTTCAGGCTCTAAAGTTCTGAACCAATGAAGAAAGTCAGTTTGAGCAGCTTGGGTATGTGGCGCCTGCTGTGTGCAGAAGTCTGCTCACTGTGAAGACTCCAGGGACAAAGAAGAAGGCCTTGATCCCTAGAAAGTACACAACCCAGGGAGGCTGGGGAGTAAGGCTCACAGCACAAACATGAGGAACTGAGTTCAATCCCCAGTGCCCACAGAGAATAGCAGTTGTGGAGGCAGGCACTTGGAGCCCAGCATTGCAGAGGTGGAGAAGGGTGGATTCCTAGGCTTACCGACCGAGCTGGATGAGTATGCCCCGGGACAGTGAGAGACCCTGTCTCAAAAAAGACCAAAGGAGGAGATACCTGTCCAGAATAACAACCAAAGCTGACCTTTGGCCTACACACAGAGAGAGAGAAAGACAGACAGACAGACAGACAGAGACAGAGACAGAGACAGAGACAGAGAGAGACTCACAACTCACAAGTGCATGTATGCACACAAAGAAAGTGTACAAGTCTGCAGCCCAATTATTTTGTTGTTGTTGTTGTGACAAATTAAAGTTTGTAGCTTAAAGCATCAGAAAATTGTCTTCCAAAGGACAGAGAAGAGTCATTCTTTGCACTCCTCCCCACCCCACCCCTACCTTCCAGTTAGCAGTGACAGCTTTGGACAGTCTCTGTATGACCCTTGCACTTCTCTGGGAGGGTAGTGTTCCTGCCCCTCTTGTGTGAAGATCCTGAGACTAGGCATAAGGCCTACCCTAGGCAACCCAGGACGATCCCGAAACTTCATCTCATCTGCAAGAACCGTTTTTGTGACTTTTTTGCTTTTGTTCCTGCAATTTGGTAGTGGTAATGCAGACTCAGCCTAGGCCACACACATGCTAGGCACATGTTCGACCCTTGAGCTATAACTCCAGTATGTTCTGGGACTTTTGAGACAAGGTCTTACTAAGTGGCTCAGGCAGTCCTTGAACTAATGAGTCTCCTGTCTTGGTCTCCCTAATAACTCACATTACAGTCTTGAAGTACCAGCTCATTGTTTTTCCAGCTTGCAAGTGTGTGTGTGTGTGTGTGTGTGTGTGTGTGTGTGTGTGTGTGTGTGTGTGTGTGTGTGTGTGTGTGTATGTGCACTCATCCAAGAGAGAAAGAGAGAGAGATTGTTACATAGCCCAGCTGGTTTTGAACATGCAATTCTCCTGCCTGTAGACTGGATAATGACCTCCTCAAAAGACTAAGTCTTAACTCTGCAACCTATCCAATGGAAATATAAGGAAAATAGTAGTCGGAGCAGTGGTGGGGGGTGGTTAATATCTGTAACTGCAGCTACTGCAAGGGAAGACAAATTTCCATTGTTGTTGTTGTTGTTTCTCCATTTTGGTTGCATTTCTCAGCTGGGGTCTGTCTTTTCACAGCTGAAATGAAAGCTTCCTTAAATCCTAAGAGCCCGGGCATCATGGCTCACACCAGCAATTAATTCCAGCTCTCAGGAAGGTGGTTATGAGCTGCAGGTCAGCTTAGGTTACAGAGTAAGATCTTAAAGACACAGGAAGGGCTATCTATACAAAGTGGAAAAGGGTTTAGGCTAGAGCTCCTCAGGGCTGCAGCAGCCTCTCTTTCTCCCTACCATCAGAGCTGCTGAAACTACCATCAGGTGAGCTGAGCAGTGGTGGTGCACACCCTTGATCCCTGCACTCAAGAGGCAGAGGCAGGTGAGTCACTGAGTTCAGGGTCAGCTACATCTACAGAGCAAGTTTAGCACAGCCAAGGTTATTTATGTAGAGCACACCTGTCTCCAAAAGAAAAGAAAAGAAAGAAAAAGAAAAAGAAAAAAAAAAAATCAAACCAAAACCAAATAGACAAAAATGGAAGGAAGGAAGGAAGGAAGGAAGGAAGGCAGGCAGGCAGGCAGGCAGGCAGGCAGGCAGGCAGGCAGGCAGGCAGGGAGGGAGGGAGGGAGGAGAAGGGAAGGAGACAGGAAGGGAAGGCAAAAGAAGGGGAGAGGAGGTGGGAAAGGGAGGGCAGAGCAGGGCAGTGGATGGGAGGGGAGGGAGGGAGGGAGGGGGCAGGTCTCCTACTGTGGCCATTGGTCTGTAATTCTACCACTGAGCAGTTTACCAAGCACTCTAAGCTATCAAATAGCACAGATAGTAATCACTTGCAATGGGCACAGATTAACTAAAGGATGGAAGCTTTCCCTCTTCCCCCACCACCTTCAGCAACCAGAGGCAACGTGACTTAGCACATCCTGTAGAACTCTGTTCATGAGTTCTGCGAGCTTCAAAAACAAAACAAAACAAAATGAGTGTGTGGGAAAATGAAGGGGTAGGGGCGCAGATGGATGCATGCATGCAAGGGGCGCAAATGGATGCATGCATGCAAGGGGTGCAGATGGATGCATGCATGCATGCAAGGGAGGATGAACGCGTAGGTGAATGGATGAAGGGCCCGGGGAAGGGATGGGTAGTGGGAAGATGGAACAGCAACCAAGGGCCCCAGGGAAGAAGAAAGTAAGGCAAACAGAAGAAAGGAGATTACAGCAAGAAAGAAAGCAGAGTATTCAAATAGTACCATTTACAGGCAGGCACAATGAGTCACTGCTAGAATCCCAGCACTCAGGAAACCTGAGGCAGGATTACCAAGACCTTGAGATCACTCTGAGCGACAGGGTAAGACCCTGTCTCAAAAACAAACACAGAGCCCCACCCAGAGAGTTATGTCTGGGCCTAAAATAATGGGAGCGCACAGAGGCCAGGACAAACACAGGAAGTAGCAAGTTGTAAAATTTGCATACTTGATTGAATTAATAAGATTGGGGGGGGGGGGAAGCCAGCCAGCTCAGTGAGTCAAGGTACTTGCTGTCAAGGCAGAGCACAGGAGTTCAATCCTTGGGTCCTACATAGCAGGAGAGAACTCATTCCCACAAGTGCACCATGGCTTATCAGTGCATATACATGTGTGCACATACACACACACATGTGTGCACACACAGTAAGTAAATTTACGTAATTCGAATTAGAAAAATAAGATGGGATGATTGCCCAGTGGAAGCACCAGGTACTTAGGCTTTGAGACCTTTTCCAGGGGTCTCGCCCAAACCCTCCGAACTCAGGAGGCCATGTGAGAAAGCCAGGAATTGGTGCTAGAGCAAAGACAGCATTCTTCCGGTCCTTGCTAGCTGGTCCACTGCAAACATTTGGCCAGGAGACCACATGATATACTTAGGTATAATAGTTGGATCATGGCTATAGAGTCAGGCCAAAATTGACAAGAAAAAAACCAGAAAAACATTCCATGAACTTTCACCCAAATTCCCACACTGAGACAAATGCTGAACATTAGTTCAGAGGGAACTAAGGTTTATTTACCCTAAAGACAGAAGGACAGGGAACTTCCCTTATCCTTGGAACTACACTAATCTAAAAAATAAAATAGGCTGAAAATATATGCTGGTAAATTCTTTGTTGTATCGCTG